>NW_015176002.1:516562-521390 GCF_001447785.1 Gekko japonicus
GGAACCCTGTTCAGTCTGGACAAACTAACTGCTGCCCAAACCAGTTTTAATACCGTAAAAGACTTAATTTTCCATAGACATAGCAGGGGGAATATTTCCTCTTTATTAAAGTAAATAACAAAGCTCCTGATTTAGCTATAAGCTTTCATTGGGAGATCTCTGCAGAGGACATGCAATTATTTCCTTGTTTATTTTCATTTCAAATATATATATATATTACATATTTTCAGTCATTATTATATTTGTTTTCATTTCCACTATCTTGAGTTTGGAAACACATTTCTGACTGTAACTTCTTTGCTTTCAGTCCAATTTGGATGAAGTTGACTGTAACCTTCGCCCAAGGAATCATCCCTGCCAAATTTCTAAGAGATTGAATGAAGAGTCTCAGTTTTACAGGTAATCAGAGTAAAGATCTGTGGAATCTAAAAATACTGGATGCTGTGGCATTGAGAAGACTGCTTATCCAACTGTCATGAAAAGTGGAGCAACATTAGTATATACCAAAGGGATTCTTTCATGGCAGAGTACGACGATATCTGGCACCCACAGATGAGAAACACTGTTATAGAGTTGATAATAGTGGTTCGCATTTGGCATCCCCTTCCAGGAAGGAAGGTAGCAATACAAAAGGGAAATAGGCAGGTGTCTTGTTTATACCCTCAGAACTTCAGGCAAAGTTGCAGGTGGCGCAGAAATGGATGTTACAATCAAATCCCCAGGAAGACACACAACATTGCAAAAGGGGGCTCAAACACAGACATTTTGCTTGCCGTTCAAAAACTACAGAGGTGGTACAGAGGCAGATATTAGTCTTGTCCCCTCGGAAACAGGAAACAAAACATATTTGGTAGCATTTGGCACTACCAGGAAAACATGTTGCAGTTCTCAGGGGGCACAGAAGGAAATATTCTCCTTGCACCCCAGAATACCACACAGTGTTGCACGTGGGGCACAGGGGAAGATGTTGTACTGCATGCAAGGAAGACTGGCAACATTATAGAATGAGTGCAGAAGCAGGTATTATGCTTGACCTTGAAGATGATAGGCAATAGGAGACACTACACACTATTAGTATTAGTAATGCACAAAGGTAAATTCACTATCAGTAATACACAGGTAGGGGCAGATACAGACTTACACTATCAAGCTCGCAATAACTGATGGAAACACAGTGGGCTGAATCCAGTGTAAGAATAGTGCTAAGACTGGTCTGTGCACCTACTAATTCAAATGCTTCTAGGACTTGGTATTTTTTTTAAAAGGATTTATTTTTACAAAAAGCATCAAAAACAAATTGTTACATCACTTGGATTTTGCCCGGTACACTTAAAATATTCTGCAAATTTCCTTCAGAAAACTGAATATGACAGTTTTGGCTCTATCATTCTATTAGAGCTTGAGATGAAAGGTTTCCTCCCATAATTACTTAAAACGACTGGAATCTAGCAAACTGTTGACACTCCATCTTGGATCCAAAGATCTTATTGTATGAGTAGAAGGCATTTCTGCTCACACAGATGGAGTCACCATTTCCTGCTGTCTGCATTCCACCGCCATCCCCAGAAGGCTTTGCAGGTCATGGTACCTCTTTTTGGTACTGCAAGGGGCTGCACATGGGAAGGAAATCTGGCAAACCCTCCCCCCCACACACACAAACACGGTTGAGTGGCAGTGCCTTCTGCACATGCAGCAAGAACTTTGGATCCAAGTACATTTCTCCTCTCTGCATTCACCATCGCCCAATCAATATGTGTACCCAATTCCCAAGTATTATTCATTTGAAGTATTATTATTTGTTATTGAGTACCATGGGCATTTTTCTTAAGTGACTATGCTTTGGACCCAAGCCTCAAAATCTGTTTCCTATGGCCTTAATAATGCTTTTTTACTTCAGAAGGCTTTGCCTTTAGGGTTGGTTTGCAGTTATCTATCTTAGATGCAGAAAACACTGACATGTCTTCATTGAACTTCAAAGGTACATAAAAAACATTTAGGACTGTCTGTCTTGTCAACAGACCTTGTGATTCCACACCTATTTTGCGGCCAACCGCATAGTGGATGGTAATGGATTTGGACCAAGAAGTCTTGAGTTAAAATTCTTTCATAGCCCTAAAGCTCACTGAGCAAGATGGTTAATGATTAATGCCCAGTCTAAACTACCTCACAGGGTTCTTGCAAAGACAAAATGGGATAATCCTCCTGCCAGCATCTTGGAAGAGTGATAGAAAGCAAATGTGAAAAATATCACCAACTCTTTCTACCATATGCATATGCAGCTTCCACATGGGGATTTCTTTTTCTGAATGGGCTGCAGTATCCCCTACTTTAAAAGGGAGCATACCAAGCCCGTAGGCTACAGTGGGGGGCCCTGGGGCCCGGCCCTCCGACGTACTGTGAGGGCCCCCCGAATTCCCAGACCCCACTTCCCCACTACCACGAGCAGCGGGCCAGCCAGTGGGCAAGCACACAGGCTGGCTGCCAACCCAACCACATCTTCGCAGCTGCAGTGGGTGCTCAACTTGTTCTCACTCACTCACTGGGCACTGGCCGCTCACCAAGCCGCCATCCGGCAAGGAGGAGGAGACAGCCAAGGGGGAGGAGGCACGCCTAGCAGCCCTAAGTCTAAGGCGCCACGGAAGGGAGTGGGGCGGGTGAGCAAGCACCAAAGACAGAGAGTAGCAGCAGCCTAACCAAGCAGCCCACGAGAGAGAGGTCTGTCTGCACTCTGCACCCCCCCCCCAAGTGCACCCAGGCTCTCCAAGCGGGAAAGCGCAGCAGACACTTGGCGAACTCTCACTTCCTCGCTGGGCACCGGCTGCTCTCTCAGCCGCTGCCAGGGGAGGAGAAGGCAGTGGCTAAGGAGGAAGCCCGAGGCATGCCAAGGAGGGGAGGGGGTGAGCACCACAGATATGGAGCAGCCCAACCCAGTGGAAGGAAGGGGGAGCCCGCGAGTGAGTGTTCTGTCTGCTCTCTGTGTCCCTCCCCTGAAAGTGCACCCAGGCTGAGCACTGCAATATAGTAATGTTCAGGTGCACGAAGGGAGGCTTGCAAAAAAAAATTGGGGGGGGGAGAGCAATGGAGAGGCCCAAGGCATCTGTCCCTGGCATCAGCTCTCCAAACAGGAAAGTTCAGCAGGCGCTCATCTCGCTCTCACTCCCTCGCTGGGCACTGGCTGCTCTCAGCCACTGCTGGGCGAGGAGGAGGAGGCGGTGGCCTGGAAGCCCAGGGCATGCCAGAGAGGGGAGGGGCGAGTGAGTGAGCACCAGAGACTAGGAGGAGCAGCCCAACCTAGGGGAAAGGGGAGCCCATGAGTGAGAGATCTGTCTGCATTCTGCCCCCCCCCGAAAGTGCACCCAGGCTGAGCTCTGCAATATAGTAACGTTCAGGTGCACAAACAGGGGCTTGCAAAAGTTTTGGGGGGGAGGGAAGAGCAATGGAGAGACTGAGGCATCTCTCCCTGGCATTGGCTCTCCAAACGCAAAAGTGCAGCAGACGCTCAGTGAAAAGTACGCAGACGGAGAGTGATTTCAGCTTAGCATACTTTATTAGATCAGGAACAAGACAACTTTAGCCGACTCACAGGCCGGCTTATATTTCCCATGAAACCGCCACCCGTAACACACACACACTTCCCAATAGGTTGTTTACAGTGGCCGAGAGTTCCATAAGCTCTCAGCTGGGAACCTAACCCCCTGATTGGTGTGGGCTAGGATCCGCATAGTCCATTGTCTTTTTGAGCGAAGCTCAACATTTGCGCTTGACCGCGTGGAGCCCCAAGCTGGCCACGCGGTCTGAACTGGGTATATTACACCCGGCCAGCTGTCCCTCCCTCGCTGGGCACTGGCTGCTCTCTCAGCCGCTGCTGAGCGAGGAGGTGGCGGCCTGGCAGCCCTAAGCCCAGGGCACGCCAAGGAGGGGCGGGGCGGGTGAGCGAGTGCCAGAGACAGGGAGGAGCAGCAGCCTGATCGGGGAAGGGGGAGCCCACCAGTGATGAGTGAGACTGTCTTGCCCAGGCTGAGCTCTGCAATGTTGCAAAGTTCAGACCCGCAAAAGTTTTCTTTTTTTGGAAAGAGAAGTGGAGGGGCCCTAGGTGTCTCTGAATCTGAATACATTACACTTAGGCATCGGCTCTCCAAGCAGGCGAGTGTAGTGGCGTGCTCCTCCACCACTTTGCCTTGCCGCCTGCCTTCCCCACCTGACCCCTGTAAAAGAAAGGGGGGTGAGTCTTGAAGAGGGGTTAATTGAATTAAAGCTAATTTAAACAACTTGAATTAAGTGCCCCCTAAGAAATCTAAATGCCCACACACACAAGAAATCCTGGCTACGGGCCTAGAACATACACACAGCATCATACTCCTGAACATGACTCATGGACCTCCCAGGGCATTCCCCTTTAAATAGGATTACAGGAAAATTTCCTTTGATCCAGCTGAAGAAAGAAATATGGAGTGGCTATGGGTAGATCACCCATGTGGACACTCTGCCTACAGCCAATCCAGGGTACTTTCAGAATACTAGAGCTATTCCCCACATTCCTTTCCCTCTTTAGTCCTTTGATGGATGTTGGTTTTTCCCCCCACAGTTGAGCCATGGACTAGCTTTGTGCTGTGGCTCAGTAAGAAAAAAGAAAGAGCTGGTTGCTGGGACACAGGGCAGGCCTGGCATGATTGTCTTCTTCCTAGCATTTCTGCCCCAACACAATGAAGGAAAACAGGGAGGGCAGTAGTAGCAAGTACAGCAGGGATGGGGCATGTAGGCATTGTCCCCTCCCACTTTGGCGCCACTGTCTGCCACACCCCTGCATGGAAGTATATATGGAGAATGT
>NW_015176002.1:521431-522283 GCF_001447785.1 Gekko japonicus
AACATGACTAATTTTCTCTGGGTCATTCCAATTGGCTTTTTGTACTTATTATTTCCACTTTCCGTCAGGCATTGAACTGTCTTAGTGATCTGATTCTAAATAATCACAGATCCTGATTACCTAAATTATCCTGTTATCAAGAACTGTGTGCCTTCAAGACAGACGGGGGAAGGCACTGTTTGGATTTGTTGTAAATAAGGATGATTGGGAAAGAGAGAAATAGAGGCTACAGCTTACCTTCTTCACATTGGCCGTGGTCACACACACTAAATAGCTACTTTCAGTCTACTTTCCAACTGAATTTTGCCAGTTCACACAGTAAAATCCAGTTGGAAAGTGCACTGAAAGTGGGTTGAAAGTGGATTGTTTAGTGTTTGTGACCGCAGCCATTGACACTGCCAGCCAGCTCACCTGCCCTGCAGTTTGGACAGGGAAATACTTTGTTTGCACATGCTGGCGGGCAGGCAGGACTGATTCGGGGGGATGAGGGATAGAGGCAGACATCCAAACTGTGCTAATCCCTCCCAAGCCATAGCAACCCTCTTACCCTGTAAATGCCCTGGGGGGCTACTTATTTATTTATTTAATGTACACCACACAACCCCACTAAACACATGCAAACACCGAACAACCGTCTAAACCGGTGGTAGGCAAACTGCGGCTCTAGAGCCACATGCAGCTCTTTGGCCCCTTGAGTGTGGACCTGGAGCAGTCTTGGGAGGTGGATTGGCAAAAAGCAAAATCAAAAGCGCAGGAACTCGAGAGAACTCCAGGAATGGAGCCGGTTCCTCTTCCACAGCCCAAAATGCGACCCACGAACCCTGAGCTTGCTTTTTCTCATTTGCGAGTCTG
>NW_015176002.1:522505-523239 GCF_001447785.1 Gekko japonicus
CACGGGTGAGTCCCCAAAGTTTGACTCTTCCTCTACAAGTCTCTGGCACTGGAGGTATTTGCCTCCTTCCCTCCTGCCTGCTATGGCTGCATAATTGTGAGAGATTTCTTAACATAATGTTCCTGCCAGGGAAGCTGGGGACCCTGCACATGAGTCTCCATTTCATCCTCACAACAACCCTGTGGGGTAGGTTAGGTAGAGAAGGGGAGATTTGGCCCGGAGTCACTCAGCCAGCAGAGTGAGAATACAAACCTGGGTCTCCCCACATCAATCTGCAACTCTGGCCACTGTGCAGTGCTGCCTCTACTGATCTGTAATGTTCCAGAGGTGTTGTAATGTAATACTCAGTTTCTCAAACGAGTGTATGCCTGTCTGTTGGTCCACTTAGGAGTCTTGATCCTGGTTGTGTGGTGGGCTAGTTGTGGCAAATGGTAGGGAAGCTCAGTATTTCTGTATACAGTTGTAGGGGCTTTATTGCAATGTGCTATGGCCTGATATTATGTTCTTATTCCAGTGTGGAGTGTGTGTGAGGCAATGGAAGCTGAGTGATAGGGTCTCTCCAAGTGATTGCCAGAAGTGAGATGCGTCCTGGTCTTGTGTCTTACAGATAATCTTACAAATAGTCCTTTGCATTTATATCATGCTTTCAACTTTAAAAGGATCATAATGCTGATTGTGTGAACTTAGGCAAATCACGAGAGGTAGAGCAGGAAGGGTTGCATCAGTGCTTAGTT
>NW_015176002.1:524259-541806 GCF_001447785.1 Gekko japonicus
CCGGGCCCCGATTCCCCGGCGTTGGGGAACGGAGCCTCCGGGGTGGGGGATTTCCGCCCTACCGGGGGAGTTGGGAGCCCTACTCCCCTCCAAACTGCTATTAGAGCATAATTAGAAGGAAAAAACAGGCATCCTCTCTTCCTTTCTCTTTTAAGGAAAGCAGGGAAGGTCTATTTTTAAACCAAACCAGAGGGGGAGTTGGGAGCCCTACTCCCCTCCAAACTGCTATTAGAGCATAATTAGAAGGAAAAAACAGGCATCCTCTCTTCCTTTCTCTTTTAAGGAAAGCAGGGAAGGTCTATTTTTAAACCAAACCAGAGCAAGAGTGTCAGGAGAACTAAACCCAACACCAACCTGTATCTTACTGAAGTGCTTGAAATATATTTGGCCAGGCCCCAGTACGGAAAGCCAAACTAGTCTGGGAAGAAATACCCCTTCTCAAAATGGAGCACGGCATGGTAAAGTGGTGGAACAGAATTTAGGTCTCTCCAGTGGTTCACTTTTATTTGTGTAAAAAAGCAATCTCCAAGCTACCGCCTGTGTATCCTCGAAAAGGAGGGACAAGCTCACTGGGGACATAACCATATGTTACAAAATCCTTGAGTCCCCCACATTTTGGTCCTGATCCTGTCAATGGATATTGTCCAAGAGTTCCATGCTTGGAACTTAATTCCTAGGTATGCACAGGCCCAAATCAGGTCAGAAGAACCATGGTATGCACAGGCCCAAATCAGGTCAGAACCGTGGCAGAGGGAGACGGGGGATGAAGCCTTCCTCCTGTCCCCCATTTCTGACCTGAAATGGCCCTGAATAGCCACAATCGTCCCCACTGGGAAAACATACACATAGCTAATCAGTAGGGATGCCAGAACCTCTGCAGGTTCAGACCACATCACCAGTTGCAAAAATCCTCCAACTGTCAATGATCAGATTGCATTCACCAAGTGGCTGTGTGTCTAGCACAGCAGCACATACATGTGATTGTGCTTTTTTGCAAAGAACCATCGGAGCTGTATTTTCCCTGTCACTCCTTTTGTTACCTCCCCTCATCACTCAGCCAGCAATCAGTTTGTAAGGCGTTTGGGATGTTTGTTGCACCAGACAACTAATTCCAAGACTAACGAGTTCACCATAATCACTCCCATAAAATATGGTAAATTTGCCCTGACCTGGATAGCTCAGGCAACCTCTATCTCCTCAGATCTCGGAAGCTAAGTAGGGCCGACCCTGGTAAGCAATTGAAAGAGAGAGACCTAAGGAATACGCGGGCTCGGGACACAGAGACAGGTTATCAAGCCACCTCTTTGAAAAACGTCCGAGCCCCCAGGAAGGCTCACCGGAAGTTGCCATGACTTCCAGGCATGCAAGCACATAACACACACACACACATACACACAAATACCAAAAAAAGGTAAATTTATCTGAAAAATTAATCTGCAGTGAAGTTCACAGCATCCCAACCCACCAGTACATGTAATAAGTGCAGAAGTACTTCTGTGTGTTTGCTTGATAAGGCTACTAGCTAAGAATCTGAGACCATATTGTTATCCATTGCCAGAAATGCAATTATGTTGTTGGAGGCTTCTTAAATTTTAACAATAAACTATTTTTAAGAGTTTTGTGAATGGGATAGAAGTGAGGGTTTGGAAAATATGAAAAGAATGATGTCTTGAATGATCCAAGGAGAAAACTGGTTTACATGACTGGTGATACTTTTGAAACATTTGTTCTATTTTTTAGAAAGGATTGACTGACAAATAACCTTCATAAATCTGACCTGCTGCCTATTCAGGCACTCTTAACGGTGCAATCCTATTCCTAAACAGAGTTATGCTTTCTAAGACCATTGACTGGAAAGCTTCCTTTTTAAATGTAATCAGTTCCTTGGATTCTTGTCAGGTCAAGCTCCAGTATAATTCCAGTTATGCCCCAATTGATCATGAATACAGCCTGTAGCTTCGATCTTGTGTGTCTTTCACTCTTCTCACTTCTGTTCATTGTTGTAAGAAAACTGAAATAGTTGGTTCAGAAAATTTAAGAACCATTTATACAGTTAATTTTATAAAGAAATCATAGTGTTTTTCTCTCCTCTATTTCTGTAACTTTCCAAGCAGTTAGCAGCACAGTGAACATGACTCCCAACATGATTTTTGTTGGTCCTTTGTCTCAAGAGATCTCTTTCCCCCATCATGTACACAGGCACCAACATTTGCATTCACCTACAAAAGTGGGCTTGAAGCTCAACATCAAAAAAACTAAGATCATGGCATCCGGCCCCATCACTCCTTGGCAAATAGAAGGGGAAGTCGTGGAAGTAGTGACAGACGTCACGTTCCTGGGATCCCAAATCACCGCAGACTGTGACTGCAGCCATGAAATTAAAAGACGCCTGCTCCTTGGGAGGAAAGCGATGGCGAACCTAAACAGCATGATAAAAAGTAGAGACATCACCCTGCCAACAAAAATACGCATGGTCCAAGCAATGGTATTCCCAGTAGTCATGTATGGCTGCGAGAGTTGGACTATAAGGAAGGCCGAGCGCAGAAGAATAGATTCTTTTGAACTATGGTGCTGGAGAAGACTCTTGAGAGTCCCTTGGACTGCAAAAAGATCAAATCAGTCAATCCTAAAAGAAATCAACCCTGACTGTTCCCTGGAAGGCCAGATAATGAAACTGAAGCTCAAATACTTTGGCCACCAAATGAGAAGGGAGCACTCACTGGAAAAGACCCTGATGCTGGGAAAGATTGAAGGTCAAAGAAGACGGGGACGGCAAAGGATGAGATGGTTAGACAGTGTCATCGATGCAACGAACATGAAGTTGAGCAAACTTCAGAGGATGGCGGAAGACCGGAAGGCCTGGAGGGAGCTGGTCCATGGGGTCGCAAAGAGTCGGACTCGACTGTGCGACTGAACAACAACAACATTGTTCATGAATCTAAAGAATTTGGAAACATTTAGAATTAAAGATTGATATGCACCTTGCCATTAGGTCAAGGAAGCCAGAATATTTGCAATACTAAAGGCTTGCCTCCATGCAGAAATTCACATCACACCTCCAGCCAGCAGACAGTGCCTGACTGGCTGCCTTGATTCAAGGAAACAAAGAACATCCTGAAATTGTAACATTCTTGTTTTTGTCATTTAGAAATTTAGGTGCTATCTTGCATTGTTTTGCTAAAAGCATCAGGGTAACCCCATTGCCTCTGGAATGTGGGAACATTTCCTAGGCCATAATGGCCCACATTACCAAAGCAGTTAGATTAATTGATGCAGTTTATAATTTCTATAGCTCTATCAAAATGTATGTGACCAATATGTTATTTAAGAAGGCAAGAGACGCTTCATTTCAGCACTGACTCTCAGAGATCCAGGGAAGACTTTGTCTTTTGTGATCTCTCTGGGCCAGTCCAGAGGCTTCTGTGCATGGGGAAATCTTTGTTCTGTATATTTAACAACTGACTGTCTCTTTTTTTTAGGAAGTCAGTATTCTGTTTTGTATTCCTTGCCTTTTTTAGCTAATAAACTATTATATTGTTTAAATAACCTTGTGTTGCATTCCAGCTAACTCTTTTTTTTAACATTCTACCCCACCTTGGTAAGGGGTCACTCACCAGACCATTACGAACCTAAAGGGGGTGGGAACAGGTGCAGGTAACACTTTATACAGGGTTAGTTTATACTGACAAGTGCTACAGTTGCATTTCCTCAACATTCATGTATGGAGCACTTACCAACTTGATCTAGCAGCAGTTAACTATGACATCGAAGTGCAGATCTCTCAATAAACTGCAGTTTATTTCAACCAAACCAGATTACTGAAACTTCTGGTCTTTCAGATCCCATAGATACATTATGATTTTTCTTATTTGGGGCTGAGGTTCCCCACGTCCCATGTCTCTCCATTTAGGTGGTTCCCCAGACAGTCAGAGCACCTTCTCTGGCGAGCTCCCAGAAGCTTTCTCTCCCTCTGCTTTCCCTCCTCTTCCCCCGAGACATGTGGGGCATCTTGGGGCTGTAGCCTGCATTTTTTAAGTTGGGGGGCATTTAAATTTCCTAGGGGGCACTGGCTAATTGAATTAAACAAATACCTGGCTCCTTCCCTGCACCTGGGGACCCTGGGCTGGATGGGACATCTTGGGGCCTTGCTGGTAAGTCAGGGGGCCCAGCCCCAAGATGCCCCACTGTAACTACAGGCCTGTGGTTAACAGAGTCAGTTGGTCTCTATCTCTCCCCTGTCTCCCCTCTAACCACCTCTTCCTGCCCTCAGTTTCTCAAATTGGCCCTTGCCAGCAGAATAGAGCAACCTGGTCTCTTGCAAAGGGCAGAAAATTGGCAAAAATCTATAAAGCTCCCCACCAAGAAGTTTGGGTATGAAGTTCCTGAATGCATTCAACAGCCATAGCAGCTGTTGTTGGAATGCCCCTTCGCAAAGGGGTGCAGGAGCCAGATCCAAGGGATGGATCAAGAACATGCATGCTTATGCTGGGAAATAAATTTACCTAACTACATTAGGGAATGCTTTTTATTTTACCTTGCTGCTCCTTTCACCTTTTTGGGCTCAGGCAAACCTATGGCTTTTCTTTGGAATGAGAATGCAAGCACTTTAAATTCTAGCACAGCAGTTGCAGCACCTCAACCCTCTCCATATATGCAAGCCAAGTAGTCGCCTTGCCCCTTTGCTTCTGTTTACAGCAGCAGATCGATTTCCACAGACTCTCCTGCTAGTTTCCAATCACTTTTGTCTTGATCTTTACGCAGGCTCCACATAGCTTTGCACTGTGCTTTTTAATGCAAGTTATTAGCTACTCTTTGCATATTTTGCTTTTCTGTTTTTGAATAAAGTCCCTTAATAAAAGTTTTTAAATTCTACCAGCATGAGAAGAAGAAGAGGAGGAGGAGGAGGAGGAGGTTGGATTTATACCCCGCCCTCACTACCCAAAGGAGTCTCAGAGCGGTTTACAAACTCCTTTCCCTTCCCCTCTCCTCCCCACAACAGACACTCTGTGAGGTAGGTGGGGCTAAGAGAGCTCTGACAGAAACTGCTTTTTTCAAGGACAGCTCTTATCAGAACTATGGCTTGCCCAAGGTCATCCAGCAGGTGCAAGTGGAGGAGTGGGGAATCAAACCCGGTTCTCCCAGATTAGAGTCCGCACACTTAACCACTACACCAAACTGTAGCTGAGATGATGGAGGCAGTGCTTGGCCTAAGGTTTCCAGCTCCAGTTTTGGAAATACCTGGAGATTTGGGGGGTGGAACTTGAGGTAGGCGGGGTTTGGGGAGGGGAGGGGAGGGACCTCAGCAATGTATAATGCCATAGTGTGCACCTTCCAAAGCGGCCATTTTCTCCAGGTAAACAGATCTCTGTCACCTGGAGACCAGTTGTAATCCCAGGAGATCTCCAACCACCACCTGGAGGTTGGCAACCCTAGCTCGGGCAAGGAAAGCAGCATCTAGCCAATTCGTTAGGCAGGGTGCCTCTTCTTCCTTCCATCCCTCCTTTGTCAGATATGCTGGAATATGCAAGGTCTATAGTGCAGCCTTATGAAGAAGACCTGAAGATCATCCTATGGGGAGACAGCTGAAGGACTTCTAGTTAGCATAGCTAGACTAGGGACTTCCCACTTTTTCAAATTGTGTCCTTACCGTCTCCTGATTGGCTCTTCTAGAGACTTCCTGCACCTGTAGAGCTTCCTGTTGCTTTTTGTTTCTTTTACAGCCGCTAGACTGGTGAGTTTAGGCTTTCTCTTTGTAGAACAGTGGCTGGGGAAGGGAAGACCGATACAGGAGGCATGCTTCCCCTTTGCTTTCCCAGCAGCCCTGCTGGGAGCCACACAGTATGTGTGAGCTGCATGTGGCTCCGGGGCCAGTTTGGCCACCCCTGCTGTAGCCCAGCACTGCAGTATAGATTTATGGAATGGCATTGTGATACAGGCTTTTCCCCCCTAGTTCTTTTCCTAATAATTGCGAAAACTGATTTTGCCATTTTTCTTACTTCTTCCTCTTGCATCTTTTTCTTACCAAAAATCACTTCCCCCAAGCTGCTTTTGCTCCTGTTTAAAAACTTAATTATGGTCACCTTTATGTTTTTCCCCAGCCCAGTAAAAGTGGGTTGGATGTTGTGTGGCAATTTTCATCAGGAAAAAAACACATGAAGGTAAACAACCTCACCCCCACAGGATACTCCACCAGTAGCTGTTTAAAAAATGTTGTTAGAGAAAATAATTACAGAATTACATCTATTTCCACCCTCAGCAATGATTTAGAAATTTCTCAAAATTACCCTGTAGCCCAGGGGTGGCCAAACTTGCTTAACGTAAGAGCCACAGAGAAGAAATGTCAGATGTTTGAGAGCCACAAAACATTAACAAATATTACACACACAATTTTATTGAAAAATATGCAAATTTGCTTTTTATTAACATTGAGACTGCCAAAAAGAAAAACAAAAGGTAAAAACAGATAGTGATAATGATATTTATTTGTCCAATGATATTCATTTGTTTGCTAATTATATGTATTTGTTTAAGAGAGAGAAAGCAAGAGAGAGGTGGAAAGAAAGCAACTTTAACTTTAAATGTGTTCTCCAACCCACCCCATGCCCCCATACCAGCCAGCTTAGCTTGGAGAAGGGATTTAAAGAGACAAATGCCTTCTCCAAGCCGGCCAGTAGGGGAGGGGGCTTTGAGAATGCATTTAAAGTTAGTTGCTTTCTTTCTCCACTCCCCCCCCCAAGCCTACCCTGGGAGGGGAACAGTGGCTGGGGAAGGGAAGACCGATACAGGAGGCATGCTTCCCCTTTGCTTTCCCAGCAGCCCTGCTGGGAGCCACACAGTATGTGTGAGCTGCATGTGGCTCCGGGGCCAGTTTGGCCACCCCTGCTGTAGCCCAGCACAATGATGGTTTGGACTGATAACAAGACAAATATAAACAAACATTCAAATAAAGGATGTTAAACAATGGTTTTGTCTTTTCTCTGATACGTGATACAGAGGAATGAGTTTAAATTGTCTAGGGTTGAGATTAAAATCCAAAATCAAGTTAAGGTTCTTGCCAGGATCAGCACAGCTCTGGAAAGAATATAAAAATCTCATACACTGGAGACTTTCATGGTAGTGCTGGCCAAGAAGCTTGCTGGGGTGTTTTAGGTACAGGTTACCCTGACCCAGACAAGGGAGGGATGACTCAGTGACCTGATAGATTCCTTACAAATCTATATTGCTATCTATAAATATATAGATATCAAAGTTAACGCTGTTCCATTGCACAAACAGGGGAAATGAAAATAATCACTCCCTGAATCAATTTTGTCTAGACCTTGAGGAATATGTTAGATTGAGACTGAATAGTACATGCTGGATAAAACTAGGAAAGTAAAGCACAGGGCTATTTTCGGGCAGGAACGCACAGGAACGGGGTTCCAGCGAGCTTCCAAGTTGGCCACACCCAGCAGGAACTCATTAGCATAATAGGCCACACCCAACAGCAGGAACTCATTAGGATTGGCTACATTAGGGGTGTGTGGCCTAACATGCAAAGGAGTTCCTGCTACAAAAAAAGCCCTGGGTTTGGCAATAAACAAGGTAAACAGAATAAGAAGCAAAAGGTGGGTGTGGCTGGATAACCACACTTCTGGTAACATGGGGGTGTGGCCTAACATGCCAATGAGCTGTGCTGTCGGGGGTGTGGCCTAATATGCTAATAAGTTTCTGCTGTTGGGTGTGGCCTATTATGCTAATGAGTTCCTGCTGGGCTTTTTCCACAAAAAAAGCCCTAAAGCAAAATGGCCTTGATTGAATTTAAATTAATGTATTTACAATATAAAGGATAGTTACAAAAACTAATTTTGTAAGAAAACAGATCTGAAATGTTGGAAAGGGGAGAGTATAGTGCCCTTGACATTTTTGGGGGTGTGTACAAATGGACCTTTTAAAGAGCTATACCTGCATAGGTGTTGTTGTTTTTCCTGCAGTGTGAACTTGGCTTACATCCAGCATTGCAACTAAGGGGTATAAATACACCAACATAAATTAAGTCACATTCCCAATGCACATACTGGGATGTCAAATGTTGGATCAGCTCCCAGTGTTGCTTTTCCCCTCGTGAATCAGGCAAGAGTAGCCTTTTAAAAAAATGGTCCACATATGTTTACCTATATAAGTAATATGTGGCTTTATCAAAATTAAAATGTGAACATTTAAAGTTATAAAAGTGCTCTGGGAATTGGATAGGTGAGAGGACTCATGATGTTGGAGATGCCAGCCACAGAAATATCTTCATTTGAGATCCACCACATCAAAAACTTCCAGAACGAAGGGATTTTTTGTAGTCTGATCAGAAACAAAAATAAGGGAGAGTTTACCGAGCAATGAAGGAACATCCGCTGTTCTAGATATGCAACAACTTCTGTGGATACAACTGACATGGGTTACTTATTATCCCAAGAGCAACAAAGAGTTCAGCCTGGAAAGGTGCTAAAAAGTAGTTCAGTTTATTTACTCATCCATTCCCCCTTCCTGATGCCTTTTGAGTATTACATACTCTTTGTCAAGGACAAAATCATTTTTCTGACAATCTTTTTGTCTCACAGATGAGGAGTTTCTTTCTTTCAAGAGACAGCATAAAAATAACACAACCTCCTTCTCTTGGCGATAAAAGTGACCAGCAAGTATTTAAGAGGATGTTTGCCATCACTGATGAAGAGTGTGTAATCTGCAAGACGAATCTGGCAAGATACTTAGAAGTACTTTTTTAATTACTTTATTACATACATTTTTCTATTCCTGCCCTTTCACCAAGGATGTCAGGGTGTTAAAGATCATGCTTCCTTCCTTTCTTTTGTTCTGTGAGATAGGTTAGGCTGAGATAGTGACTGGTAGAATAGTGATTTGAGCCTGGGTCTCTCAAATGCCAGTCCACTGTACCAAGCACCTCTTCAGGTGTATCTATTTGTTGTTTTAAAGACTGATGCTGACCTCTTTTCTTCCCTGTGTGTGTTTTATTCCACAAAAAATAATACTGTCCCAAAGGGTTTATTTCTGTAAAAGGGCAATTGATAATTAAGATAGGTAAGCCCAGGGCTATTTTGGGGCAGGAACGGACAGGAACGGAGTTCCGGCTGGCTTCAGAGTTGGCCACGCCCACTACAGCCAAAACCTCTGCATGTGTGGCTACAGAGGAAAGGCAGTTTAAACTGCCTTCCCTTCCCTTCAAGGGGGGGCTTGCCTGGGCTCCCCGCAGCCGTGGAGCACTCGGGCAAGCCAAGGGAAGGCATGGGCTGTGGCCTAATAGGCTAATGTGCTGTGCTGTCAGGGGTGTGGCCTGATATGGTAATGAGTTTCTGCTGTTGGGTGTGGCCTATTGTGCTAATGAGTTCCTGCTGGGCTTTTTCTACAAAAAAAGCCCTGGGTAAGCCTGAGATGATAGCAGTGGCATAGCAAACAAGTGCAGGTGACATTGACCTAATTTTCAAAGTACACAGGTTTCCTGGGGGCTTGCATCCAGTGCTTTCAAACAAAGGAGCTGAGCTGCAGAGTTCAGCAAGAGTGCTTGAGGGGGAACAGGAGAGAACTCCACTAGCTTGAGTTTCCTGGAAAAGGACAAACAAGCTCTAAATCAGCAAGGAGGGCAGTATACCACAGTGTCCTTCCTGCTACAGAAATCTGTACTGCTTCAGGTAAGCACCTTATTTCAACCCTAAAACAACTTTTAAATAACCAAACGAGTGATGAAGGGAGAAAGCCAGGTAGGGGAGTGGGAGCTACCCAGTGTTTCGCAGAGAGTGCCACATGTATGATTATCTACCCACTGAGCAGAAATTGTGGGTATGTGCTCAAATCATACAGCTCTTAGCTGTCAGAGAACAAGATTGTTCCCTTGAGGCTAGGGTTGCCAAGAGAGAAAGAGAGAGATGTGGACAAAACCTTCAGGGGCCTACAAGAATAAACCCACTCCTGTGCTGACAACGTTTTCTGCTGTCATAGAGATTGAGAGTCTTGAGGTTAGAGGGCATCAGGCTAGTGGAGGGAGCAACATAATTCCTTAGAGGGGACCTCTTTCTCAGACGATGGACCAGTATCCTCTGCACCAAGGATACCCTTCTGGAGTTGGTGGATGTTGGGCTTTTGGTAGTGGGTGATTCAGTTATTAGGGATATATAGAGCATGGTCTATTACGGTTGTTTTGACTGCATGGTGCAATGGTTGCAGACATTATACACTGTCTAGATAAACTGATATATAGTGCTGGGGAGGAGTCAGCAGTAGTGGTACACATTGGCACCAATGACACCAGGAAATGTAGTCATGTGGTCCTAGGGGGGAAATTTAGGTTACCAGGCAGAAAGTTCAAGGTAACTTAATGGTAGTATTCTCAGTTCCATGTGCAGGGTCAGCTAAATAGGCACAGATTAGGGGTCTCCCACGTATGGATGAGAAAGTGATGATGGGAGGAAGGCACTGGGGGACTTTCTGGTACAAGCTGAACCTTTACAGAAGAGACAGACTTCACTTGAAGTGAAAGGTAACCATACTGCTGACACTTAATACCAAAAAGGTGGCAAAGTAGCTTTTCAACTAATCCAAGGGGGAAAGCCAAAGAGCCTCTGGGTTTGGTCAACTCAAACCAAAGGGACAATAGTGTAAACTCTCAGGTTAATATTGATAGGAGCAGAATAGAATCTGGCAGTGAACATATTCTTGCACAATAGGGCCATATGTGGAGACAAAAGTGCTGAAGGAGCAGAGGGTTGTTGGAAAGGGAAACATATTATAGATGTTTATATGCCAGTGCGAGAGGCCTCCAAGCCAAGATGGGGGAGCTGAAGTGCTTTGTGTTACATGACAATTTAAATATAGTGGGTATCTTAAAAAATATGATGGAATAAGGAAAATCAAGCTTTTGCAGATGATCTGATCTTTATATTAGAAGATCTGGAACAGTCATTACCAATGCTAATAAAAGATATTCAGGAATTTGGAGAATTAGCGGGATTTAAAATAAATTTTCAAAAAACAAAAATTATAGCCAAGAACTGTTCTAATAAGGTGATAAAAAGTATAAAAGAAATGTCAAAATTGGACATAGTGCAGAAAGCGAAGTACTTAGGAATATGGATTTCAGATAGCACCTCAACGTTATATGCAAACAATTACATAAAGCTTCTAGACGAAATTAAAAAAGACCTAAAACACTGGGAGAATAAACATTTGTCGTTATTGGGAAGAATAGCGACAATAAAAATGAATATCCTTCCGAGCTTTTTTGTTCCTGGCGCAAAATTTACCAATACTTAAAAACTACAAATTCTTTAAAGACCTAGAGAAAATAGTAAATAAATTTATCTGGCAGTCCAAGAAGCCAAGAATTAAAGTGAAAAACTTGCAGGACAGTAAAGAGAGAGGAGGCTTGGCAGTGCCCAACTGGCAGCTGTACTATTTTGCAGCAGCTATGACATGGATCAAAGAGTGGGTTGAATTAAAAGATGTGAGAACCTTAGCAATAGAAGGAGCGGATTTGTTAATGGGATGGCATGCGTACATATGGTACGGAAAGGATAAAATCCATGCCAACTTCCATATAAATATAAGAAGCGCCTTGATGAAAATCTGGAACATAATAAAACAAAAAAAAAATGGGTATCTCCACTAGAGGCATTTACAAAAGCGACATTGATAACAGAAGAGACTAAAGAAATATATGGTAAGCTATTAAATGAAAAAGCAGAACTGAAAGCAGATGAATTAATAAAAACACAAAATACACAACTATCATGGTGGGAATTAAATATAATCAAAACTAGATACACGCTAGATAAGAAAGTAGGATTCTACATGACCCCTAATGAATGGGATAAAATCTGGCTTTCATCCAGCGATAAGTTAGTCCAGAAAATATACAATAAGCTGTTAGAGGACGATCTCCAAGAGGAAATTATTAAAAACACAATGGTAGCGTGGATAAAAGAGTTAGGATACACATTAGAAGCAGACCAATGGAAGAAAACATGGAGCTCAATAAAATATATGAGAGCGACGGCATATAAAGAAAATATTTATAAAATGTTTTATAGATGGCATTGGACACCTGTAAAAATTGCCAAATGCTTTCCAAAGGCCTCTAATATATGTTGGAGATGTGGAAGTAACATAGGATCTTACCTTCATATATGGTGGAGATGTGGTAAAATCCAACTATTTTGGAAAAAATAAAATAAAATATTTTTAGAGACGTTTAAAATAAATATCCCTATAACGCCTGAAACATACTTGCTTAATATGATTCCGGATAATATAAAAAACCACAAACACATAATAATTTATACTATAACAGCAGCAAGAATTTTGATAGCTAAACGTTGGAAGTTGAAAGCCATACCATCCATAAAGGAACTTAAACACAAGATTCTGGATATAGCGGAAATGGACAAGCTGAGTTTAGAATTGAACAATAAACCAGAGGATATTTTTTGGAATAGATGGAAGCTAATCTATAATTGGCTAAAACACAAAAAGTTTGAATAATATTCAGATAATCGCTAGTTTAAACTAACAGATTGGAAGTTATAAATGGAACATTATTTTAAATTTATGTATAATTTAAAAGATGATTTATGTATACATTGATGTGAAGAAATGAAATGTGAAAATAAATTTATTTAAAAAAGAAAAAGAAAATCAGTTTGATACAGTTATGCCTGGGTAGGACAGGGCAGGACATGTTGGAGGAATACTGCTTTTTGTATCAAAGGGGGCATAGAATCACACGTTATAAAAAAACACTTGGGGAATGATCCAGCAAGGCTCTTCTTATGTTCTTAAGCTTATCTGAAAGAAAAAGAAGCAAGACAAATTTTGAAGAGAGCTTATGCAGTTAAGATTTGAATTCACTTACAAAAATCGTTCAAATGTTTATTATCATCATTATTAATTGTCACTGCTATTTAACTCAAAGAGGGTATTCTGCAATTTGTGATCTTGCCAAGTTCTTGGGAATTGCAGATGTATCTTCAAAGGATTCTTGCTGTCTCAAGCAACAGTCTTCTGGAGCTAAGCTGGTGTTATTTGCTCAGTGCCCAGAATGGCTTTCATAAATTTTTTTTTTTAGTGCATGCTCTTGTGCAGCTAGAAGGAGTCCTTCCATGTCTTTCTTCAAGCACCCATTTTGGAGTCACTTTCGGGCAGTTTTGTTATCAACTTTATTCTTTCTATCTTTCAAATATTGCCCATGCAAGTGCTTTTGTATCCACTTGTCAACATGAGTTTTGATTGCAGTCTTTTTGTAATCTTCTTTGGTTTCTGTAACCTTAAATAAGTCTGTGTTGTACACTTCAACTAGAAGCTTCTCTTTGCTTTTCTTGATGTAGTCATTCAGTGCTCATTTTTCTTCTTCAACTGCTTGCTTAACTTTCAGGAGACCCACGTAATTTTCTTGGTAAGAAGAGATGATCAACATCACTTCTATGATGTAGTGAATGATGCAGTGTCATTATCTTGTCAGTTTTGCAATCTTATTGGAGTTCTGGTTCAAGGCTTGACGAGAGCAGACATGTGCGAAGGAGCTCCACTCACTCTGCTATTCCAAAGGGTTTTTTATAGGCAATTTCACCAGCCTAAAGTTCTTTCTTGGAGGAGAGACTTTGCAAGGGGCTCATAATCTGGGCTAGAAAGGGTGGTGACTCTTCTAGCTTCTTAGGTTTGCTCCAAACAAGAAACTTTTTGGACGCTCGACACAACGAGGCTCATTTGTGCGCACAACAGCCAAGCCCTTCAGAACCAAAAAGGAGTCTACAATGAAGGAACTCTAAAGAACTACAACTGCAGCAGAAAATGAAGCTAAGTACCATTAAACTTTATTTACGAGGTTGTGAAACAAATTGGGGCAATTGGAAAACACTTAAAAAAGAATGGAGCTCTAGGTAACCATGGGATGTTCTGGAAGGTGTCAGAACAGGTGAAACAAATAGCGGCTACATAAATAACACAGCTCGGATAATCCTTACTTTTACGGAGAACAGCTCAGGATGGATAAATTTGGGATAATGGTTACTGCATAATTTCTTTTGTTTTCTTTTCTCCTCCCTTTGGACCCAACTGCCCCCTTAAGAGATCAATACACAGACAGTGACGTAAAGGCAAGGAGACAAAAGGAAAGATGCTCAAGAGTGACATGGAATGATGAAGCCCTTCTGAAGCTGGGAGGGGACAGAGGAGACAAGGGAGGCGAGAGAACAAGAGGAAAAATGCTTGAGAGTGACACTGAACAATGGAACAACAGACGAGACTGAATGCAGATGATCCACTAAATCGTGGTGAGACAATGAGACGGAGGAGAAAAAAAGGAGGAAAACAGAAGAGGAAGACTCTTAAAGAGACATTGAGTAATTAAATAAAATAACAAAAAGCTAGTAACAGTAACATTAATAGTAACAGTAATAGAAACGACATAGAATAGTAAGAAAAAGCTATACCGGGACTAAATAATAACGATTGTGACTTACAAGGGATAAATAAATGTACATAATAAAAACTGAAGATAGGAAAGGCAAGAAAATTTAATATATGATATAGGACAAATAGGACAAAGCAAATAAAATAAGTAGATAAACAGAGACGATGGCATCAGGATCTGGCAGTACCAGGAGAAACTCCATGCCATCACTTGGGCAATTAGGTACAACTAGCTAATTAAAGATGAGTGTAGCACAAATGGCGATCAAAGACCTAAAAACCCTAACTCAAGAATGCGTAACCCAGACAATGCAACAGATAACAGAAACTACTTAATTAAGAAAGCAATAGAGCCCATTGAGGGAAAAATTGAAGAAATATCTAATCAAATAAAAAATGAAACAGAGGAAATTAAAAAACAAATTTCGGAAAATAAGAAAGAAATAACAAATATTACCACAACTACGATTAAACTAAAAGAAAAGGTCCAAGACATAAACCAAGAATTGGAGGAACTAAAAGTCAAAAGTCATAAAATGGAGGAAACACTAATTAATTTAGTAATGGACAAAGCTGGTTTAATAATAAGATGTCAGAATATAACTGAAAAAATAGATAAAAATTTAAAGGAAGACTTAGCCCATAACATAGCGGATCAGCTAAAAATAGGAACAAAAGAGGGTCTATTAGAAGAAATGGACACTGTGTATAGAAGAAACTCAGCATACGCGAAAAGGAACAAGATACTGAGAGAGGTGCATATAAAATTTTATTTAAAAGGAACTAAAGATAAAATACTAAAAGCTTCCAATGAAAATAAAATGGTTATAAAAGAAACAGAGATTAAATTCCTAAAGGAGGTGCCATGGAGAGTCTGTGAGAAAAGACAGAACTATGTCATCCTGACTGATCTTTTGAGAGAAAATAATATACCATACAGATGGTTAATACCAGAAGGGTTATTGTTTAATTATAAAGATAGAAGACAAAGAATAGACTCTGTCTTCAAGGTGGAAACCTTCCTGGAGAAATACGGAGAAGATTTGGGTTGGCAACAAGAAGAAGAGAAAGAGGGAGAAGAAGAGGAGGAGGAAGAATAAGAAGAGGCAGAGACACAAAAGGATGGCCAGACACAAGAAAAAGAGAAATGCAAGAAACCGGTGTGTAAAAAGAGAGCGGGAACCAAAAAAACAACCCTATTGCAAATAGTCACCAGATTCCAATACAAGAGGAAAAGCTCAGACAACAGAAACACAAACAATGGTAAATAGACATTTGAAAATGTTATCGATAAATGTTAATGGTCTCAATAGTCCCCCCCCAAAAAAAAGAAGAATCTTCCACCAAATAGCAACATACCATTCAGACGGAACATGCCTCCAAAAACCCATATCAAGAAAAATGATACAAAATACCTGATCAATAGAAAATTAGGAGAACCATTTATTGCAGCAGATGAAAAAAAAGAAGAGTAGTAATCTATGTAAAAGACTTTCTGCACCCGGAATTATTTTATAGGTCAAAAGATGGAAGAATAGTAGCAGTTACAATAATGTAAGAAAAATTGATAGAAAAACTCAGGGGAAGAATATTAAAACAAGAAAGACCTTACCTAAAATATTCTTGCAAACAGCAGATGAATAGATGCTTGGAGGACCAGAAGCTTAGATGGAAAAAACTATACCTTTTACTCATCTTGACATAAATCCTGGTCCAGGATAGATATGGCCTGGATAACATCTCCAATCATAAGAGAACTTAAAGAAATACAGATATTACCAAATACATTTGCTGATCATAATCCCCTTTTGTTGACACTTAATGTAATACCAAAAAAACCAGATGGAAGATGTATACTGGACTATTGAGAGACCGAGAACTGGTAGCAAAAACAAAAATGGAAATACAAGAATTTTTCAAAAGAAACCTACAACCAGAAATTTCAATAAATATAGTCTGGGATGCATTTAAAGCCTTTCTGATGGTTCATTAACCAAAATGCTTGGAAGACGAAGCAGAGAAAGGAAAAATTTGAAAATTTGAAGAAAAAAATCAAGGTTGAAGAAGATAAAATGGAGATTTTGCCAGATGCGGAAACAATAAAAACTAGAATAAAAATGCTACAGCATCAATTGAACATTTTACTTACGCAAGAAATAGCCAAAAATATAGAAAATACCAAACAATATTATTTTGAGAATGCCAATAAGCCTACTTGATGGTTGGCCTACAAACTTAGGAAAGAAAGAGAGAAAAGAATAATCACATCACTGAAATACCATAGGAATGGAACAAAGCACTGCCCTCATGACTTAAGAAAGATTGTGGAAAATTTCTATAAAAATTTATATCAACATAAAATGCAGATTAACCAACAAATAGAAAAATTTTATCGCAAAATAATCATAAGAAATTCAATAAAGATATTTATACCATATAAAGACTTATTACAAAATACAATTAAAAAAGGAAAGATTCCAAGCTCATGGAATGAAGCCCTCATCACATTAATTCACAAATCAAAAACAGATGAAAAAGAGATAAAAAACTATCGTTCCATTTCGTTGTTGAATGCATATACAATTTTTGTGAATATTCTTGCATCAAGATTTTTTAAAGTACTATCGCAAATAATTCATCCAGATTAAGCGGGTTTTCTTCCAAAAAGGCAGATTAAAAATAATATAAGAACCATTATTAATGTTTTAGAATATTATGAAATACACTCGGAGAAACAACTAGCTTTAGTTTTTCTGGACGCTGAAAAGGCATTTGACAACGTCTCTTGGGAATTTATGATCCAAACGCTGGAAGTCTGGGACTGTGGACCACGTTTTCTCTCTATGATAGCAGCAATATATAAAGAAACAATATGCAAAAGTTATGATCAATGGGGACATGACAGAGAATAGAGAGATAAAAAAGGGAACAAGACAAGGATGCCCCTTATCCCCACTATTTATTTTCACATTAGAATCACTAAATGGGGCTTCCGGTCTGGCTCCCGCGCATGGCGGACGCCTCCTCGGGTCGCTCCCGAGGGCGCCTCGCCCGCCCGCGGTGGAGGAGGGAATCCGCGCGAGCGGAGACCCGAACGAG
>NW_015176002.1:542506-571168 GCF_001447785.1 Gekko japonicus
AGAATATATATTTTTTTGAGCTTCTAGAATCGTAGTTTCCGTCCATGAAAGCCTTCGACAACAATATGCAAAAGTTATGATCAATGGGGACATGACGGAGAATATAGAGATACAAAAGGGAACAAGACAAGATGCCCCTTATCCCCACTATTATTTATTTTCATGTTAGAATCACTAAATGATATGGTGAGAGCTAATGAACAGATAAGAGGATTGAAAGTAAAAGGGGGAGGAGTTTAAGATACAAACATTTGCTGATGACCTAGTTTTTATACTAGAAGATCCTTTATCATCTATCTCAGTACTACTAGATACTATTCAAAAATATGGGGATGAAGCCGGAATTAAAATAAACATTAAGAAAACAAAAATATTAACAAAAAACTGTTCCCAAGTAGCAAAACAGGAGATCTATAATATTTCAAAAATAGAAATTACAGAAAAATAGATTATTTAGGTATAACAGTGACAAACAGGAACAGTACTCTAATGGAAAACAATTATAAAAAACTTATAGAAGAAATTAAAAGAGATCTACTGAAGTGGAAAGATATTCAACTCTCATTATTGGGCAGAATAGCTACTATAAAAATGAATATATTGCCTCTTCTTATTTCTAGCCCAAAATATACCAATCTTGAAGAAACAACATCAATTTGTGGAGCTTGATAAAATCATTAGACAATTTATTTGGTACCCCCAAAAAGCACGAATCAAATGGAAATCATTACAAGATAAAAAAGGAAGAGGTGGATTTGTGCTATCTAATTGGGAGTTGTATTATCAAGCTGTGGTGGCAGTATGGATAAAATAATGGATAATACTAGAAGATACAAGAACATTAAATCTGGAAGGGCATGATCTCAGTATGGGGTGGCATGCTTATCTTTGGTACAATAAAGAAAAAATACATTCCAACTTTCATCAGCATATTTTGAGAAGTGCACTGATAAAATGTTGGCAAAATCTAAAAGAAAATTATTACATGAAAACCCCCAGATGGGTATCCCCTCTAGAAGCATTTATCAAACCCACCTTATTATCTGAAAACAAGAAGGTGCCATATGAAAATCTACTTGATAAAAATAATGCACTAAAAAGTCTAGAAAAGTTACAGTCACTAAACATAAACTTGACTTGGTAGGAAAATACGCAATTAAAATCTGTATATAGTAAAGATAAACGCTTAGGCTTCTATGTATCAAACAACGAATTAGATAAAATCTGGCTTTCATCCAGTGATAAGTTAATTCAAAAGATATATAAGTTTCTGTTGGAGAACTATATGCAGGATGAAATTGTTAAATCCTCTATGGTAACGTGGATGCAAGATATAGGTTATAATATTGACATTGATGAGTGGGCTAAAATATGGAAAATAATGAGACTTCTCAAATCAACATCATTTAAAGAAAATATTTACAAAATGTTTCATAGGTGGTACTGGTCACCTGACAAAATTGCTAAATGTTCAGTTACAATTTCTAAAAATTGCTGGAAATGTAAAAATAACATAGGATCCTTTTTTCATATGTGGTGGAAATGTGAAAAATGCAAAAATGTTGGAGATCTGTAAAAAAGATAATATTAGAAATATTGAATGTTAATTTTAGCTTACCACCTGAAATATATTTACTAAATATAATTCCAGATTGTTATGAGCCAGAAGAAAGATACTTGTTAACTTATATCCTAACATCATCAAGTATTTTACTAGCCCGATATTGGAAAAATTAAAGACTACTCTCTAGACAGGAAATAGCTTTGAAACTGCTGGACACTGCAGAAATGTACAAATTAACTATGTTAATTCATGGGAAAGATGAAACCCTATTCCAAAAAAAGATGGTTAAGAGTATATAAATGGTGGGAAAATAACTTTATGTAAAAGACTCTGAAAATATAAAGAAAGTGTTAAATATGCGGCTCTATAAAATGACAAATTTCATAAATAAATTATTTTTTAAAAAACGTTTTGCGATCTATTGTTTCTAACACTGCTTGTTTTCAGTTGATAAGGCCAGCTGTGTATCTTAGAACTGAGACTGTGCATGTGTTAATTGCCCTTACCATGTTGCCTCCATTTAATTTTGTTCATAATATCTTTTTAACTCTTTGGTAATACTGCTTGGTTATATTTTTCTTAACAAAGGTACATTTGATGTTGTCAGCTTCCAAAATTTCAAGATATTTGTAGTTTTCTTCAAAGCCCAGTTATGAGGTAAAGCACCCCGATTTCTCTCAAGGGTTAACATGAATAGTAATGGGCTTATTCCATCTTGCAGATGTTGCTAATTCGGTCTTTCTGCCTACGTAGCCCTTAACATCTTCAAGACCAGAGCTGGAAATGTGGTAATTAGCTTCTCATGAGAACCTGCAGCCCATAAGATGGGAGGAGGGAATCAGGAGTGATGAGGTAATTTTGTAGAGGGTTCCAACAAGAACGTGTCCTGATTGGTTGTTATCATCACCTGATGCTGCTTGGCCAAAAAATATAATTGAGCTAAGAGCCTGGAGAAAGGAGGCTAGCCTGGATTTTGATGGATTAAATTTTATGCCAATAAAATTTCTGGATAGCCCCAGCACTCCTGGCCTTTAATGTTGCCACAGCACAGGCCTAAGATGCCAGCTTTCAAAGACAGGCCCAAAGATTTCACACACTCATTGTACATGGATGACTTGAAAATTTAGGTAAAGTCATCATCCAGAGATTGATTCTTTACTAAATACAGTTTGAATATTCAGCAAAGATATAGCAATGGAATGTGGCCTTAAGAAATTACTACTGGGAATACTGTTCCTTTGACCATATGGACTTTTGTTGGCTGGGTGATGTCTCTACTTTTTATTATGCTGTCTAGGTTTGCCATCGCTTTTCTCCCAAGGAGCAGGCGTCTTTTAATTTCATGGCTGCTGTCACAGTCTGCGGTCATCTTGGATCCCAGGAACATGAATTGTCACTGCTTCCATGACTTCCCCTTCTATTTGCCAAGGAGTGATGGGGCCGAATGCTATGATCTTAGTTTTTTGATGTTGAGTTTCCAGCCAATTTTTGCACTGTCCTCTTTCATCCTTGGCAAGAGGCTCTTTAGGTCCTCTTCACTTTCTGCCATTAGAGTGGTATCATCTGCATATCTGAGGTTCTTGATGTAGGTACAGTTAAAAATGAAATGCGGTTGTTCATAGAAACTAACTGCAAAGCCTATTCTGCTCATGCAGTGGGGCTTTATGTCGGTTGCTCAAACAGCCTCCCCTCTCCCACAGGCATCTGCCAGACACCAAGCCACTTTTGAAACTCAGGAGCATCATAAATCAGAGAGTAGAGATTTCAGAGATTTCAGCCAGCCAGCCTTTAAAGCAAGATGGAACGACATTACTGGAGAAGTCTACATCTGTAAATGTTTTGGATAAATGTGGGCAACTATGGCAAGAGATGCAGATAGTGGCCCATTCTGCATCTAGTATTAGCTCCGCTGTTTTACCAAACCCCCATTAGAACAGAAATTCCTCTCTACATTGCATACCACTTTCACGTTCTTTGATTGTTGGATTTTATGGTAGCCCCCACAGTGCATGCTGGTTTCACTTCCTTTGATCTCTTGGTTTTATGGCCATTTTATGGCCATTCAGAGGTAACTCTGCAGCCAGTACGGTGTTGGCCTGGGGTATTCAAATATGGTTTGAGCCGCATCTTTTTCTGTTCCAGTGTGGGTTTGGTAAAACTGGAACGAATGCTAGATGCGGAATGGGCCTGAGAGGAAAAAGCGCAGCTCAAAACAACATTCAAGTACCCCGAGACAATGCTGTACTAATTGCAAAGCCACCCCTGAATGGCCATAAAATGGCCATAAACCTATGCAGAATATACAATAAAATCCTACGATCAGAGAACTCGAAAGTGGCATGGAGTGTAGAAGCTAGCATAAAACCCAATAATCATAGGAAGTGAAAACAGCATGCAATGCAGAGGGGAATTTCTGTTCCAACATGGGTTTCATAAAACAACGGAGGGAAAAGTCAATGCAGAATCATCCAGTGATGGCCAAATCTGGCAAGAAAACTCCAGTAGTATTTAAAGGCAATGCAGTTCCACAGCCCACTACTTAGGAGATTTACTTATTTACTTAAATAGAAAGGTGACATATAAACGACCTAAACAAATAAGATGAAATCAATGTTAGAATGGCTCACCCTGTTTTCTCAACCAATTCCATGTTCGACCCAGCACTATTTCTTTCCAGCATACAATTATTTTGTTGTTACAAATGCTGATCCCATTTAAGCTAACTGATCCTAACAGTCCTTTCAGTGCCCATATAGAGCCCAATCACTTTATATATTTATTTAAACTGGTGATAGATAATGAAAATTTTCGGTTAGTTTCTTAAATTCTTAATATAATCTCTCCATTATGAATGAGCTGAGGATTTCACAATGCAATGCAAAGAAGGGGAAAAAACGTTAAGCAACATTTGCATAATCAGAAAAAGAAAAGAAAATAGTATTTGAAGCTGGAAGCAGCTTTGTGGGATGATAGGAAAACAGAAGCCATTGCTTGACAGATCAGTAAGTCTGTGCATGCAGAAGCAGTAATGATATCAACTTTGGTGGCAGCCAAACCTGTGTCAGCACTTCCAGTGTAGCAATATCCAATGAAGTCGGTGGGGAAAGGCAGAAAATCAGGAGTCTAATCAACTTGAGTTCAAGTCTGTTCTCCAGATGACAACCATACATCATTCTCACTGGTATGTGCAGGGGTCCTTTCCTGCAGGAGCGCACAGGAGCGGAGCTTCTGCAGTAAAGAGCCCAGGTGGTGGGCACATGCAACAAGCCCCGCCCCCTGCTCTCAGCAGCCCCGGGCCACGAGGAGCAAGAAGCAGTCTGGTAAGTTGCAGTGGGTGTTGCCTTCTGACACACTTCCGGTGTTGTCAGGGGGTGTGACATATGCAAATGGGTTATGCTAATGAGCTCCTGCACCTCTTTTTCTACAAAATGACCCCTGGGGAGTGGCCATTGCTCAGAGGTTTCAGCCTCCATCTCTGGCATCACTAGGTAAAGGATATCAAGTAGAAAGTGGCAGGGGAAGAGTTCTCTCTGCCTGCTGTGTTGGGGAGCTGCTGCCAGTCAGAATACTGACGCTAGATGAGCCAGTGGTCTGATGTTACACCGTACCGAATCCTACCACTGGTCCAGCCAACGTAGCAAGGATTATACTGACTTGCTTCAAGGCTCAAGCAGAGGTTTTCCTGAGCTCTGCTACTTGAGACTTTAGCTAGAAATGCCACATATTGAAATTTCTGCATGCAAACCATGTGCTTTACCACTGAACTATGCAGGACCGGCCCCAGCTTATTTTGCATCCTAGGCGAGGATCCCTTCTGGCGCCCCCCTGTGCGCCCCCAATTTTCAAGGCTGGGATGGTGGCTGTGGAGGGAGGGCCCTGCACTGGTGCCAACCTCCAGCTGGGGCCTGGAGACCTCCCGGAATCACGACCGCTCTCCAGAAGAAAGGGGCTGCTTGGGGAGGGTGGGACTGGGGGACGTTCTGCCCTGCGGAGCTCCCTCCCCTCCCCACCGCCGCCCGCAGATCTCCAGGAAATCCCCAAACCGGAGTTGAGTCAGCAACCATGGGTGGGGGCGCGGGGGGGAGATGGGGAATCCGGATGAGAACTGGGGGGGGCAGGCTGTGGCACCGTGGCGGGTGGGCGGCCGGCTGGGGTGCTGGCTTTGCCAGGCAGCGGGGAGCAGCAGTGCTGTAGCTCAGGGCTGGTGAAGGAGGCACGTGTGCATGGAAGCGGGTGACGGAGGGAGGGCGCACAGGCCCCCGACCTGGCGCCCCCATGATGGCCCTGCGCTCTAGGCAAAAGTCTAGTTCGCCTAGTGAGTGAACCAGCCCTGGAACTATGGCACCTCACTAAATGGATAAAGTGGTTATGCACCAGAAGACTTACGTGTAGCAATATTAACCTTGTCATTTGGTACTAGATTTCAATATTTTGTCAAGTGCATTGAACTGAGCAACACTGCCAAATCAATTCCCCATACTTTATGAAAAATCCTTAAGCAAGAGCCCATGTCACACCTGACACCTGAAAATGGTTTCACTATAAATAATGCAGAATAGATTACCTTTTTCAACATATGTGCATCTAATGTCTACTAAAATTCTCCTCACCACTGAGTAAAGTGGTATGGGCCACTGGCTTTTCTTTTGTCAAGTTTCATGCCATGTTTTATCTTGTGGAGATGTGCTGAAAAAATGTAAAATTGTCATCTGTATTTACCCTATGTAACAATGGCATCGGGAAACTTGGGTGCTCATATTTTTTTGAGGACATTTTAAGCAAAGATATAATTTTAGTTCATTCCTCTGCGCAGGAAGGAATTCCATTTGGAAGTTGTCAAACTGACCATTTAATCATTCTGTACACAGTCTTGATCTGTCCTTGCAGAAGGTAAAGTGCAAAAATCCTGCTGTAATGAACCAGCCCATAACTTCTTGTCAGGACTTTCTGTTCTTTTGGTATCCAGCAACCTATGGCCCGCACATGCTACAGTCAGCTTAAAGGCCGAGATGAGCACGGCCTTTCACTGCTCCCATGTAAAGAAGTGGAGATCCAGAAACAGAGAACTGGACAACCATTATGGGAACAGGAAAAGGGACAGACTGCGAGCCCTCTGCCCCCTCTCTCATGTGCTATTCAGCAATGTGTACCTGAGAAAGAGACAACATGTGCTGCTTTTACTGCTTCCTACTATCACTGATCAGTAGATGATGGACGGCAGGTGGAGGAAATAGTCTTTCCATCACTTGCTACCCTTTCCTCTTGCACAGGGATCCTATGCACTCTTTATAGGGCTAGGATTGAATTATTTATCTATACATTTCTATACTAGGCTTTCCACTGAGCAAGCTTTTATTATAGAGATACAGAACAATTAGCATCTATGAGAGAGATGCTTGATGCTCTGTCTGCCGTCTCTATGAACATCATAGATGGTAATCAAATTATCTGTCTGACACCTGCGGAAAGCAGTGTTATTCAAAGTGCTAGTTTCATACCAAGACAATATTTCTGTGAAGAAATACATGATACTAGCGTTGCTTGCATCTGCAGCTTTGAGAGATGAACAGCTAGCTGCCATTGTATCTGGTGTTACCTGCTTAACACATCTTGTACCCTTCCCCCCCCTGGTTCCTTTTGCTCCCTTATGCTTACTCTGTACTTTGCGGAACTGGCCAAGGTCATGCAGCTGGTGGTGGGAGTCGGTGCTTCGCTCAGCTTGTTATGGGTATCTAGCCTGTGAACTGAACCTGTGTTGATTGTGTAGAACTGTTATGTTCCCATGAAATGGGCGCGCGTTTCTAAGTTCTATTCCCGCCAGCGGGAACTGGGCTCATTGGCCCTCACCTGGTTCAAATCTCTTCATTATGTTGCTCATGTGTATTAGCAGTTATTCCTAACAATGTCCTTGTTCCTGCTTGAACCATCGCTTTGAAATAAACCTTGCTTTGATCCAAAGTTATTTCGAATGCCTGGGGATCCAACAACACCAAGGGCATTCCTTCTATATATGCACAGGTACAAAACAAAGCAGAAGGCTGACTCTGCCTTATTATATAGTTGGTAATCTGTTGAGGAATCTGTCCACAGTGAGTTTTAAATAGTGACAGGCATACAGGAGCAGAGTATATGAGTAGTTTGGGGATGCAACGTAGCTATTTCTGGCATATAAGCTGCCTGTGGGTTCTGCAGTAAAATTTTAAGTGCTCTCTAGCAGCCATTCATTTCTTTATGGTACATGAGAGCATTGCAAAGCAAGGATCCCTTTGATTCAATCTGTAGTGCTACAGCCTACTCTTACCTCTACAGATACATAATGTATTGAAGAACATTTAAAACATGACATCTCCTTCCACCCAGATTCTTAGCACTAACATGTTATCAGTATCCCAACATTACTTGGATCCACTCACTTGAAGTATCTGCTCAGATGTGAATTGAAACATAAGTGTTGTTATGGGCACTCCAGTTCCCTGAGCTATGAGATGCCCAAAGGCAGAATTCAAAGGTTTACTTTTGTTTGAATGAGAAAGCACAAGCAACTTGTGGTATCTTTGTTATAGTGGTTTTATGTAACAATACAAAAGAAGAGCCTACTGGAAGCACACAGGCGCCTAAAAACAGGCAGCCCAACTGCTGCCTCTGTATCAGACTACCTGGAAGCTGCTGTTACAGGCCTCTGTGGTTGTAGCTGACTACTGCTAAAAAAGTGTATTCCCTCTCAGTTTGAATTCAAGCTGCAAAACTGGCTCCAAGCTTTCCCCCCTGCCTTTTCCTTTCATCTGGAGGTTGTTACGTTCCAAAGGCTTGAGAGAGATTCCAGGTTATCAAGGAAACATAGCCACTAAAGAACAAAGAGACATATTGCATAAAGAATGGTCATTCAGCATCCACAAAAGTATTCTATAAACATGTGGCAAAATGTTTATCAGGGCGAAGTCATATAACTGCAGCCTTTAAGTCCATCTTGTAGTTGTTGTTTATCACTAAGCCCAATTTTCAGCTTCCAGAAAAGGCCTGGACCAAGAGTCAACATTAAGGCCTCTTTATTCAGAATGGTGATATTAAAATGGCAAACCCAAACACTCTAAGTTTTTACTTAGATGCTGAAGAGTCAATCCACTCTCTTACCCTGTTTCCCACCATAGCCAGCCAGAGACCCCAAAAGGGACACTGAGGAAACTGCCTCCCCTTTTTGCTGCCCCTCAGCCAGTAGCATTCAGAGATAATACTCCCTGTGAATATTTAGGTCCCATTGATATATCTATCCTCCACAAATTGGTTTAATTCTCTTTCAGACTGTATTAGGGATGCCAGCTAAGAGTGGCCACAGGTAGGAGGGAATGGGTGGGAAGGCTGGGGATAGGAAAATTGTGGGTGAGAAATAGGGTTGCCAAGTGTATTTTAGAGCCCGGCGGGGGAGCCTCGCCGGGCTCCGGGAGGCGTCCGTGGATGTGCGCACACACGCTGCCAGCGCATCACAGAAGTGACGTGCGACGTCAATCACGTTGGGGGCGTGGCCCCGATCGGCGGAGGGAAAACCATAGTGATTGATGTGGTTGCGTCACCTCTGGTGACGCAGCCACGCTGCGCTTCAGGGGGCGGAGTTCCCCCCGGGGCCCGATTCCACGGCGGTGGAAATCGGGCCTCCAAAGCAGGGGTTTACCCGCCACGCGCCCCCACTTGGAAGCCCTAGTGGGAAAGCAATGTCAACTCAGTTGTGATGTTACTTCTGGGAAAACCCAGAAGTGACACAGAGTAGTTCTAGGAATCTCCAGAGGCTCTATGATAAAACCAGAGAGTTTCCGGCAATTCCCATAACTATCCTATGTCACTTCAAGGTTTTCTCTTTTTTTTCTCTTTCCAGTGTTTAGAGCAGTGGTGGATAAACACTATAGTGAGAGGCATGGGGCTCTGGGGCATGCCTGAGCAAAAAATTAACATTGAAACTGGTTACCAATGTTAAAGTTTCTTAGTTCTAGTTATGGACAAATGGCTATAGTTGATCATTTAAATAACTCAGTCTGAAGAAGCAGAAATAAATATTTTGAATCATGTTACCCATCCAACAGTGCATCTTTTTAAGTCCCCATTTTTATCTGCTTGAAGATCTGCATATAATTGTCACATAATCCCTGCAAAGAAGGTCTGACTCCTTTACTTTGCCAGATTGCCTTCCCTCCCTCTCCCACCCATCCCAGTTGCTAATGAGCTGTCAGGCAAGCGAAAAAGCAGGTATATTGAAGCACATATGCAACCTGCTATAAACTAATAAATAAATAGATTTTAATTCATTTTCCCATTTCTGTTCCACTCCCTATCCTACCACTGATGTTTATGTCTGTTTGCAAGAGATTTTTAATACAACCTCTTGTGTCTGAAGACATCCTATGGTTTGCCCAAAAATGGAATTTCATCCATAATGCTTGGAATTCCAGGGCCATTTCAAAGTGAGGACTAAAGGGTTAAAACTTATGTGGACCTGAGTCACACTGGGAGCCCAGGGACATAGACAAAGTGCCAAGGGGGCAAAATAACAATATTGTTAAATGAAAAAACAAGCATTCTCTGTCTCTCTGAATGAGAGGGGGGCACCCAAGGGAATCAGCATCTAAGAGCCCATGATAGCTCTTGGCAGCCTTGTCAGGATTAATCCCAGGGGTCTTGTTGTAGAAAAAGAGCTGCCGGAGCTCATTAGCATAACTCATTAGCATAATTTATTTGCATATGCCACGCCCCCTGACATCACCGGAAGTGACAGAAGGCCACACCCCCTGACATCACCGGAAGTGTGTCAGAAGGCCCGGCTACTTACCCTCCTGCTTCATCCTCATTCCCAAACGGAATGAGGATCGAAGCAGAGGGCGGGGTAAAGAAGGGGGCGGGGCTTCACCACGTGACCGCCCCGCCCCCTAGAGGTTCTCTTCCGGAGCTCCGTACCTGAGAGCTCCCCCCCGACTAGAGCCCTGATTAATCCTTTGTGTAGAAAAAAGAGTCTAGGGATGAGCCCGTGGCACAATGCCTCTTTACCATTTTAGCTTGCTACATTAACGACGTAAAAATACTGAGGGAGCACAGACAAACTAGATTTTAAATCCTGAATAGCATTCAGTGCTAGGCCTAAAAGGTTGTCCGACCATGATATAAGGTTTAAAGTGGGGGGAGGCGGCTGAGAGAGTCAGAAATTGAATGGTTCATCCCAAACTACAACACAAGTATTACAGCTTCATACCTTCCCGAGTCTTCAGCCTGTAAACTTGTACATTCTAGTCATCTTTTTTTAAAAATACAATTCAATATGGCATGCATCAGTTGCACACCATTGCTGGTGCACAATGTACCCAGTAATACAAGAACATAAAACATGTTATAATATTCAAAACAAAAATAAACAAATATATTATCAGTTTAATACCACCTTAATGTAATTTCTTGTCCCTCATGGTCCATGTAAAACAGAACAAAACCTCCAAAATAAGAGTAGTAAAATCTAAGAAAAGGACAGGATATACTAATATTCATAGTATGGAGCATGCACACTATTGTTATCCTCTATTTCTTACAACACATTCTGTACCTATGGGAAAGGGAACTGGAAAACAGAATTACAGATCGTCAAAGATCTCAACTTTTTACTGAGCTTATCCATCACCAGAAGTTCATCTTGCCTGAAAATTTCATTCTTTCACATCTATGTCACTCTTCCTTGTAACAACTTGGATCACTGATTGTGATGCAGAAATCCCAATGAATACCTGGCACCAGGGCTTTTTTTGCAGAAAAAGCCCAGCAGGAACTCATTAGCATAGTAGGCCACACCCAACAGCAGTTCATTAGCATATTAGGCCACACCCCCATGCCTTCCTTTGGCGTGCCTGGGTGCCCCACGGCTGTGAGGAGCCCGGGCAAACTGGCCCTTGGAGGGAAGGGAAGGCAGTTTAAACTGCCTTCCCTTGGCTTGCCTGGTTGCCCTGCGGCTGCGGGGAACCTGGACAAGCCCCCCTGGAAGGGAAGGAAAGGCAGTTTAACCTGCCTTCCCTTGGCTTGCTCGGCTGCCCCGCGGCTGCGGGGCACCCGAGCAAGCCAGCCCTTGGACAGGCCGGGGAAGGCATGAGGAGGCATTTAAATACCTCCCTGATCCTTCCAGGGGCCTCCCAGCCCGCCCGCCTCGGAGTCGCCGGGTGGGTCACTTTCCAGGCCTTCCCTCTGTAGCCATGCACGCAGAGGTTTTGGTTGTGGTGGGCATGGCCAACTCTGAAGCCAGCCGGAACTCCATTCATGTGCGTTCCTGACCAAAAATAGCCCTGCCTGGCATGCAGGGTACATCTGGGCATCCCTCTTTTCTCCCAGAAGCAGGGAATGTTCAGTATATACTGTGTAGGGTTTGCCCGATGAACATACTGTATTTGATGGCAGCAATGGTGGTGACCCAATCATAGCATTAACTTGTTGGTGCGGCAAACATCCGGACACCTTACAAATTCATTGGTGGCTGTACACTTGGAGTTTTTGCTACTAGCCATACTAGTTGGTTGATCTTCAAGCCTTATTAATAGATGGACCTGCTATCTTGGTGAATTGTGTCATTCTGAATCCAGGAACAAGGATGAGTGGAGTGGAGTCCTTGAGCACCGTAGGCATGCAAATCAGGGAAGTGCTCAACCTGAAGGAAGGGGAAAGATTTTCAGCTGCATCCAGTGGCACTGGCATGGCAGCAGGGCAAGTTGTTTGTGTTCCATTTCCAGCCAAGCCAATGGAAGTGTCATGGCCACGCTAGAGTTACATTGAAAAACCCTGCCCACTTGGTCATTTATATCAAAATTTAATCCAGGGCTATTCCCTTATTCCCCATTTCTCTCAAGTACAGGGCTCACTTCTACCTGGTGGGATTTTGTTTTTTTTACCTTGCATAGCATTTCTACAAATATGCCTGTGGGCCTTGGGGTATAGATCTCCCCATCTTCCCACCCAAATGTATGTAAAAAATGATAATGAATAATTTTTGCAACCCGTGAGCACACTACAGTACTGGTGGAGAGAGAGGTGGTGAACCTAAAAGGGAGGGAGGAAATGTATTCCTGCCCTGCCAAATATGGTGTCTTGCACGTGGAATGAATGACTTTGTGAATTCACTAACAAAACACACACATATTGGTTGTTGTTTTTTAATTATTAGAAGTACCCACTGTGCAGAGGCATTTGTAAATGACAGTGTGTGAGAGTGGTCAGGAGGAGAAAGATGTTGCTAACTACTTTCATGGGGATAAAACAGCTCCCATGGTCCTTTGTTAGACTGCATGTGTTAAACAGTGTGTATGCACAAAAGGTGATCGTGCATGTGTGGATGCACGTGTGCTATTACGCTAGATGTGCAGCTGCCCAGAGAACTCCACTGAATGGTTCACTGGATGCTGAATCCAATCATTGATAAATCAGGGGCATGTTTGCAACTGGCAGTTACCAGAATAAAGTCTTGGCCTGTCAGTCTCACTACTGTGTCATTGAGGCATAGGTTGAAGGACAGAGGAGCTAGAGCACACCCCTGTTTTACCCCTCTGAGGACTGGGGTCTTCTCAGTTAGTGTTCCAGAGGTGTCCACTCTTATTTTAGCTGTTAAATTGCCATGGAGTTCTCATAGCAAAAACAGTAGCCATTTATTGATGTTTGTAACAGCCAACTTCTACCAAAGCCAGTCCCTATCCACGGAGTCAGAAGCAGCTTTTAGATCCACAAAAGTCATAAACAGATGTTTGGTAGGGACCCCCATGCATTTTAGGGCAAGATGGTATGTTGTTGTTGTTAGCCATTCAGTTGTGTCCGACTCTTGGTATAAGATCAGTCAATGATCAATTGTACTTTGCCCTTTTCTGAAGACCACTTGCTCTGGGGAAGTGATTTGGTTGTAAGTTTCCCAGTCCTCCAGCCTACTTAGGATATATTTGCTGTACGTTTCAGAGACTATATCCAGCAGGCAAATTGGGCAGTAATTGCTGGGAAGCCGTTTATCCCCACTTTGATATACTGGGACCCCAATGCTGTGTTTCATTCATAAGGAGAGGACCCCTGTTGCATTGATCTGGGTGAATAGCTTGGCCACAATTGGGGCCCAGCAGTCTGGGAAGTATTTGAGTAGTTCTGGGGGGAATCATGTCCTCCCCTGGGCCCTTGCCAGAAGAAAGGGAGGAGATCAAGCCTTCAATCTCAAAAGTTGATACAAGGGAACATTCGGGTTGCCAGGTCTCCTCATCGCTGCGGCGGGGGGATTTGGGGGGCATTCTGGGGTGGGTGGGGATGTCACATGATGTCCCCAATGCGATGACAACTTCTGGAAGTGATGTCATCACACGGGGGACATCGCGTGGGGGACGCTCTGGTATTTGGGCAAAACTATGGGGGGAGTTTGCCCAAATACCAGAGCATCCCCATGTGATGTCCCTGTTTAGGGGCGGGGTTTCCCCCACCAGCCAGCTGGTCCACGGTGGGGAGAAGCCCCTGAAATCAGGGGATCCCTGCTCAGACCTGGGGGCTTGCAAGCCTAGAGACCACTGGGGCAAGATAGATAGATCAATGGAGGGAGCCTGCACAGGAACCCTATTAAGGGAAATGGAAGGGATCCCAAAGATCTGACTGATCTCACAGTAAATACAGGGCAGCATTAGTGATCCTTAAAGACAGGAGGGGCCTTCTCCTCATTCCTCTGTAGATATAATGGAAAAAGGGAAATCTCTTGATTGCAGCCTGTCAGCCCTAATGTGTTCGTATCAAGAAGCAGCCTTTATTGATAGAATTTTAAAGTTAGGTCAGCTGACTTGACCAAATCCACATCTCTCCCTCTCCCTTGACAGTATGGGGGGAGCAGTGGGAGCACCTTTTAAATTATTCAAAATGTATGCAAATGCCTTACGCTTCATCCCACAATAGTGATTACCTTTGATGGTTTTGTTTTTGTTTTCATGTTTCCATTTCAACAGACCAGACCCAGAAATAGAAGCTCTTGTTGCATCATTGTATGTTTGTATGCTTTTGACTAGTTTGACCATTTCTGCATTACAGACTGGGAGGGGTTTGAGGGAATGTGTCGACTACCACTGTTTTTTTTTCTTTCCACATGTATATGATATGTGTGTAAATGTTAAATGATTTCACATCAGTTATTTCCGATGTCTCTGTTTCTATTTGGAAGCGATTTGAATTAGATAGATGGATGTTTACTATGAAATATAGATATAGGCTTGCCAAACAAATGAATTACAAGATTACAGCTCCAGCAACAGTTGGTAGATTGCAAGACAAACTCATTACCATGATGAAATCTCCTATTCTATTGCTGAGGCCATGTATTGCTTGTTCGTGGTTGATTGATATATAAGACAGATTAACCTTCACTTCTACGTTAGCAGTTTTTAAGGGTCAGTACAGTTGAGAATTTCACTGTATCCAGGCTGCTTAAATATTTTGCCTCTGAATCAGAAGAATCCCATATTTGAACTCAGTTTTTCCTAATACATGGTGTAATTAGAAAAAAACATGTTTTCAGATATAAAAAGGAAAGCATCAATCATAGGCTAATTCTGATTACCCTTTTGTTTTTGGCAGACAGAATACCTAAATGTAGACAATTTAAATTTCCAATTATATTGCTAAAATAATTTGAAATGGCCAGTTTATGCTCTTGGACTTGGGTATTATGTAATCCAATGAGAACAAATCTCTTTTCAAACTGAGATAGCAGATTTTATAACTTTTGTTAGACAAAGGTGCATTGTCTGAAAAGTTTTGTTTGTATTTTCAATTCTTCACATTATCTGCAAGGAAAATTCAAGGTAAATTGTATCTGCATTAACTGAACAAAGGCAGTAGACCTTGTGTCTGTTCCACAGCAATATCTGCAACAAGTATTCATTTCAGCTAGGATTTTCAAAGAAAAGTAAATTTTTAAAAACTCCAAAAGTATCTTTGAAAAACCCTGCTCAGAAAGTGAAACATGTAATATTTCTTATGTCCACTTAAGCCATGGACAACCACAATATTACCTGCACTGTCATGGCCTGCCAAACTATGAAAAAAATGGACTGCTTCTTCCTGCTAACATGCAGAGCTGAGGTCGAAACCCAATGCTATCCTGGGACTTCCATAAATGAAACTCAACAGTGGTGTAGGTTTTGTTTTTTTTTTTTAATAGCAGGTACATGGGGATTGAATTGGGATTGTTGTACAAGGAAACGGGGAATTAAGCCTTCTCTTATATCATTATCCTACCATGAAATGGCCCCACAAAGCCCCGCTGGAGAAGCATACAGGTGCTGATACATGTAACCAGTGTTCCCTCTAAGCTGAGTTAGTGTGAGCCAGCTCACAGTTTTTTAGCCTCCGGCTCACACATTTTTGTCTCAGCTCAGGAAGGATGGCTCCAAGGCAAACTGATTTATGCAGCAGCCGATTTGCTCGCTCACAACTTTAATGCCAGGGGCTCACAAAGTAGAATTTCTGCTCACAAGACTCCACAGTTTAGAGGAAGCATTGCATGTAACCCAGTCAAGTCCAGATTAGCTTCTTGCATGCTGTTGCAATAACACCTCTTTTGAGTGATTGTTAATAGACAATAAAAAAATCAGCTCAGCTCAGTATGTAACAGGTAGCAGAAGTACATTGTCATGTATGGTTCAGCCCATCACAATAGGTCACAGCTGCCAAAGGTTCAGACATATGTGTTCATGTGTACATAGTGTCAAAAAGCGTACATGGTATAATCTTCCTAGATGGAGAGAGGCCCAAAATATAGGACTCCTGGAAATGCAAAGACACCAGAGTCAGAAATTTAACAGAAAACAATGAAATTCTGCTATAGCACATACTGTCCTGCTAATTTTATTTATTTACTTTATATCCTTTCTTCCCAATGGGGACCCAAAGCTGCTTACATCATTTTCCTTATGATGGACCCTGCTTCTTCTTTACCGTGAGGCAGATTTTCCCGCCAAAATGCTATTCCCAACTCTGACTGAGCAGCCTCTTAGTAGCATATTTTAATAACAGAATTATAACTTTCTGCATGTCCCACCCTGTGATAGAGAAGTTATTAGGCTTTTGCCCAGGCCAGAGATTTATTGTTGCTAAGCAGGAGCCCTCTTATATATCCCTTTGTAAATGGCATTTGACACAAGTAAAGTTTGAACAAGAATGTTGGTTTTATTGAACAGGCACAGTTGGGTTAGGGGTAGGCAGGGGGATGAGAAGCTGAGGTAAATGTTGTTGTTTATACAAATTATATTATTTTGAACAGGCAACAGAGTATAGTTGAAGCTTATTTTCTTAGAGACTCAGTTCTTAACTATGAGAAGTTTCTTGGTCTTGGAGATTTCTTTCAGCGACAATGTGTCTTAACAAAGTCTCATATAACTATCAGTTTCCTGGAAGTTAGTATTTTCTTCCTAAATACTTCCTTTGGATGATTACAACTTTCCCTTTTTACTCTTGAGGAGTCTAAGACTGTTTCCCTCTTCACTTAAACCAGGGGTCCCTTCTGAGTTGAACTCACTGAGTAACTAGGAAAGAAGTAGCCTCCACTTTCTAGGAGCAATAATCCTTTTTGTGTTTGGCTGGACTGGCAGTTTCAACCACTGTCCAGTCTTTTCTGTCAAACCTAAACCCCAGTGGGGGGGGCAGCGGAGCATCGTTGGAAAATGGCGGACGCATCTTTCTAGAGCGCCTAATCCCCTCTCCCGACAAAACAACAGAACAATGACAATTCTTTAAAAATCTTTCCACCAAGAATGGGATGAACTTACAAAGTAAAAACGCAACCGAAGAAACAGGAATCGGGAATTACTAAGGCCTTTTTTCAACCAAACAAGCCTTTAATATCAGAGACGGAGGCATCACATTCCTCTCCTAAAATGGCTGCCTCTTCTCCACCGAAAGACCTTGGAACGCTGAATACAAACTTATCAATCAACAAATAACTATATATACCATTATGACCTCCCCTGAGGAAGGGTGGAGAAAATGTTACAAATAACAGGAGTGTTTTACATGTATTGCATACTAGGGTATTGGAACTCAAAGAAAAAACGTCTTGTAAAAACAGTCCATAGTGGATGGACCTGGATTTATGCTCAAGGTTTGATTACTAAGGCCCTTTTCAGACAACCCTAATTGTATGCCATTGGGGTCCCTGCCCTCCCCAGGCTCCATCCCCAAATCTTCAGGAATTTCCCCACCTGAATCTGGCCCTACCCACCATCCCCTGCCAGTGGCCCTAGATACTGACTAAGGAAAGGCATATGCCTACTGAAACATATTCCATGCATCTGATGAAGTGAGCTCTAGTAGGGATGCAAGGCCCGGCCTGGCAATCAGCAGGAGACTGATGAGGGCAAGAACACTGAGAGGAGGACATTGGTAACAGTGTAACATCATTTCCAGGAAAGTGACGCCATGGCTCTCTAAAATTAATTGGAAATGCTATGGTAAAACATAGGAGTTGCTAGGGATTCCTAGGCCCTGTTCGTACAAGAGGTTTTGGGCCGGGAGAGGGACGGATCGGGGCCGCAGGAAATGGGCACGATCCCACAGCAACATCTGGGAATTGTGCTGCACCCGTTCCCAATCTGCCCCTCCTGGCCAAAACCCGCACCAAAAAAGAACCACCTACCTGGGTGGTTCATCCTGAAGGGCCGCAGCAAGTGCGGCTGTGGGATCGCCAGCGCGTCCTCGCGCCAGCGCATCCCCGGCTCCTGGCCGAACTGCGCATGTGTGAACATGTGCAGTTCGCCAGCCTCCCCTTCCCACCGTCGCTTTCTCCCCAGCATCTGATCGTGCCGGGGAGCGACAGCGCCGCGGCTCAGGGGATCCGTGGGATCCCGCCCGGCGTCTCAACTTTGGTGCGGCTCAAAATTAGCCACACTTCGCCCGTCACTTTTCCTGCCGTGTGGCGGCAGCACTAGAGAGGCATTACATCATTTCTGGGTTTTCCCAAGAAGTGACGGTATGCCATAACCCAATGGCCATTTTAAAAAAATTATCCTGCCATTGCTGAGCCACCAGTAGACTGAAAACTCTAGGTTCTAAGTCTGGAAAAGCTTTTGACACAATAAATCAGATAGTTTATTTACTTGCTTAATTTATTGTCTGACTTTCTCACAGAAACTCAAGTCAGATTACACTAAAAACGATGCAATCAAAGCAGCATATATACAATCAACAATGCAATAAAATTGGATTACAGAATTAGAGAAGCACACTGAACATTAGACTACATGCAATAAAATAGCATATTTTAAAATTTTGGAATACTGTAAAAGTGTAGTTCTTTTTTTGTATGACTGGTCTAAGGACTGTAACAATAAACTGAACTGAGTAGCATAATCCATACAACAATGAAACAAAACCCTGAAAACTACCTACAATTTCACAGAGATTGATTATGACCCTATTCTTTAATCAAAAGGCCTTCCTGAACAGTTCCATCATGACCACCCCTTTGGAATTTGTCTCTGTAAATGCTGATGTTTGTGCCTCAGTTATGTTTATACTACTTGAATCAATAAAATTATCATTTAATCAATCCTTTATGCACCATATTTTTATATGATGCAAATGCATAAAGTTAAAAGCTTTCCCTAAACCTTACGCATATTCTGTTAAGGATGTGAAATAGGCTTGCTTTCTACAAGATCTCTATGAACTACATAAGCATTAAATGACATTCTTCATTTCAGCAAATGAATTGAAAGCCATGCTTGTACTTTAAAAAGAGAGCTAGAAAAACATTAGGTCAAGAACAGACAGAAGTGGCAGCACAGAAAGGTATAAGTACAATAAGCAGAGAAGAGGAAAATCCACAGGCAAGGAAAAAGCCAGGAAGAGGTGTGAGATAACAGTGTTTACTACAAATAGTTTCTGGGTTTCATTTACTGGCAGCATAATAATGTCTGCTGTAACTGTTTGTATTAAAGTTCAGAGGGTGCTACGTTATTTAATTTTTCAGCACAGTCACATTTTGCTCTCGGTAGCATATTGTACATAAAATAAAAGGAATTATTAAGCAGTAATTGGAACCTGTTCTGTGAGCATGCCAGTTCTAGCATTAACAGCTTATTTGATCCGTAGTGATACCTAATAAAATTCCATAATTATGCCTGCCAAAATGTGGTCAACGTGAATCTGAACAAGAAATACAAAAGACAATATCCTCACTGGTTTAGATGGTGGGGAAAGGCCTAACTAAACAGCGTGTGAGATCCATGATCCACCCACAGATATTTAAAAAGCAAATAGCAGCTAGGGGGAGGGGGAGGGGGCTATGATGTCCCATTCTCCTCTGTTCCATTCTCCCACCTGGCAAAACACAGAGAGTTAATTTCCCAGATGCAAGAAGTTTTCAAAAGCCAAAATTTAAATACCATGATGAAAATGGATGAGCAGATCAATCAATCCTATATGTTACTCAGAAGCAAGTAACATAGAATATAATAGGATCCCCAAATAAATGTGTCCCAGAGGGCAAGGTCAACTTCAAAAAAAGGTCATTCAAATCAGGGTCAGCTTTGAAATTCTGGGACACCTGAAGATCTGATGAGGAGTATTCATGAGGTGCTAGCTTCTTATTTATGTGCTTCAGGTGCAACCGCTAAATAACCTGTTTGATGTCCAATACTCCTTCATTGAGGGTACAGAAAAGAACAGGGAGCTGAACAGCTACATAATAGCAGATTCCCCCTGGTAGCTTCCTTTGGTCAGCAATTTCCTTTTATGGGAGAAGACCTCTGCACCCCAGGTGAACAGGCCTAACCACCCATTATGGTTTTTCCCCGAGTCCTTCTTAGATCCACACAATCAAATATGTATTGCTAGTTCTGTGCTGGGAACACAATCCCAGGCACTCATGTGGGGCCCCATGATGTTTTCCTAACCTGAAATGGCCCAGGAGGGCCATTGACCCTCTTGTACATGCACCATTGGGGTACACTAGGTTTCCCCAATGGGCAAATAGCACCCCCACTCAGGGTCATTTCAGCTTAGTAAAATGGCATGACAAGAAAGCTTAACCTCTTCTCGTTGTGTGCCATGGTCTTGTAATCCAATAATGGTTCTTGTGTGCCCTGGTCCTATAAAGCACAGGGGCAAGGTTATGTTTCAAACAGCAGGAGGGAACACTAGCAAAACAGTGGACTTGAACCTACCTCATACATGCCTATAGTGTTCAATATGAGAAGAGTGCATTTAAATGACTGAGCTGTTGCCTTTCCTCAGGGCTCTTCACTAAATTCTCATGTTGAGGTCTTCCCTCTCCTGCATATGTCCACCTACTCAGACAAAGAATTTGTTACTAATACAGCATCATACTAACAAGCAAAAGGCAAATTCCTCCCCAAGGAAACAAGATAACCTGTGGTGCAGACATCTCTGACATGAGTTTGGACCATCAACTTGTAGCTCATTTATTCTTAGATTAGTTTTCTGTTTGACATTTTTTTAAAGAGCTTGGAAAGGTGGAGTATGGCAGTACTGATAAAATAAGCCACAAGTTTTGGTGCCTACCGTTACTACTGCAAATGCTGTTAAAGGCACATAAATGGATAAAAGCACCCTGAATCCCATATACGAATACAGAAACTGGGCCTCTAGTATGTCATCTGTGACTGCGGTCGCACGGAGCATTAGCCACGCTACAGAGACGGAAGATAGGCGGATTTTCCGGCCGCGATCAAACTGCAACATCTGGGAAACGTAGAGCTCCCGTGGCTAACCCGAGGCTTCCCGCTGAAGATGCGCCATAAAAAACTAGTACCTCCAAGGCACTAGTTTCCGGAAACCACGGGGCAAGGGCAGGCGTCTGATCACGTTTCCGGTGGTAGCTCGTGGCATCCGGTGCCCACCCATGTCCCATCATGAAAAGGGTTTTTTTCCCCACGTCTCCACAGGATACGCACAAGCACCCAACGGCGCATGCTCACGAAGAGGAAAGCGAAAGTTCCATTGCTGCGCAGAATCGCGCATGCCATTGAACACGAAACCAAAAGTTCCACTCCTCCGTCCTTCGGGTTAAAAGAAAATAAATGACCCCGTTTGCCACGGCAGCGGCGCCTAGCCATTGCTGATGTGATCACGCCGCGCCACTTCTTTGCCGCACTGCAGGATCGTCATTTGATCGCCACCCTTGTTTACCCACCGGCGCCGAGGGAAGGACTTGTGGTGTGCCACCGGCGCGTCTGATTGTGTAATCGCGGATCAAACTGCGCCGGGGCAATTAGCCACACCTCCCCCCCCGCAATATTCGGCCCATGTGACCGGGGCCTAAATTCAGCTTTAGACAAAGTAGGGTTTTTTTAAAGAGTTGGGTCTGGGTTCCACTGCCTTGGGGGAGGGAAGGCCTCCTGCCTACCCCACACACACAGCTGTTTCCCTGCACTAAAATTCCACTGGGTGGAGTTATTTCTCTATTTTGCTGCTCTGTGTGCACAGAATACTTCACATGGAACAGCAAAAATGGAGAAATAACTCCCGCTAGGGAGAGTGTTGTCAAATACAGGTTGAGAAACTCCTGAAGATTTTGGAGTGGAACCTGGGCTGGACAGGGATCTCAGTGGGGTACAATGCCATAGAGTCTAACCTCCAATGCAGCCTTTGTCTTCAGGGGAACTACTCTCTGTAGTCTGGAGAAGAGCTGTAATTCCGGGGGATCCTCAGGTCCTACCTGGAGGCTGGCATCCTTAAACTCCCCACAGTACCATTTCAGTGGAGGAAAATGGCTGGGAGGAGAAGGTGGGGGGTCTTCTCCCTAGCCCCTATGGCAGTATTCCTATTAGTAGGGTTGCCAACTCTGGCTTGAGGTTTGGGGGCAATGCCTGGGGAGGGCAGGATTTGTGAAGATGAGAGAACTCAGCAGGGATGTTGTGCCATATAGTCCACCTTTTGAAGCTGCCAAGGGAACTGATCCCTGTAGTCTGGAGATTAGTTGTAATTTCAGGAGAACTCCAGGTGTCTTAGCCAATGGGAAAGAGGGGCAGCTGGCCTGGGAGGGACCCCAACCACTCACAGCTCAAGGAAGAAGAGCAGGCTTGTATCACCCCTCATGCCTGGCTCATCTGGGGCTGGTGCAGCTGGCTCTCACATACCTTTCTTGGCCCCAGTAGAAGGGCCAGTGGCAGGTAGCAGTGATTCTGGGGGCCCATCCAGGATTTGTGCCCAGGGCCCCAGAATCACTAAGACCATCAGTGACTCCAGATCCCACCTGAAGGCTAGCAATCCTAGTTCCAAGCCCAGACAGGCTCTCCTTCTTCACAGCTGTGGGAAAACAGAGTTTCACAGAACCAGAACCAGCTCTGTAAACAAAAACCAGCACATCTAGTTTGGTCCTTAGTCTGAAAAGGTTTCTGTGCAATGCCTTTAAAAAAAAAATCCTTAAGACAGATGTTTCAATATGAATTTAGACACCACTACCACCCAGAGTCTGAAATTGCTTTCCTAACTCCTGTTTGTGAAGGTGGGTGTATTGATACCTTCACACAGTGCACTTTAAACGTATTAGTTCACTTAACTGTATAATGGCATGAGCATAAGACAGCTGTCTCCCAACCATCAAAAAAGTGAAATATATCTCCTGATCCAATAATAAATCCAGCCAAGATACTCCTATGGAAGCAGAGTACAGGTACACTGTGCATCATGAAATCATAATCTGGCGCACTTTGACACAGATTAGTAAATACCATTGCACCTTCTAACTGCCCCTATTTTACTTTATTTATGTATTTATTTACTTCATTTATACCCCACCTTTCTCCTGCATGGGGACTCAAAGCCATTTACATAATTCTTCTTGCCTCCATTTCATCTCCACAACAATCCTGTGAGGTAGGTTAGACTGAGAGTGTGTGACTGGCCCACGGTCACCCAGCAAGCAGCCATGGCAAAGTGAGTCTTTGAACCTGGGCCTTACAGATCCCAGGCTAACACTCTAACCACTGCACTGCACTGGTTCTATAGGGGCAGTCTCCTCCACTCACAGCTGCTGGATGACCTTGGGCAAGCCATAGTTCTGTCAGAGCTGTCCTTGAAAGAGCAGTTCTCTCAGAGCTCTCTCAGCCCCACCTACCTCACAGGGTGTCTGTTGTGGGGAAGGGAAGGGAAAGGAGTTTGTAAGCCGCCCTGAGACTCCGAGTGAAGGGCGGGGTATAAATCCAAACTCTTCTTCAAACTCTACTGTCTGCTTTGGGGGCTCCCTACTGAGCCTGTGAGCCAGGGCTCTGGATTTCCATCCCAAAGTCCAGCTATGACTGCGCCGCTGTAATAGTTGGATCCAGCCTAAATTTTCCACTCTCACATAAGGCACTTCTGTCAGTCGAGTTGAACTTTTCTGCCTCCCTCCTCCCTGAAATGTTGCTCCTAGGGGGACATGGGACCCTCAGGAACAGAGTGAGAGGCAAACTGGGGCTCTGTAGTAGGAAGGGGGAAATGGTGGATATCGCCCTCCCCTTCCATGATTTCCCCTTCCATTTAATTTGGATCTAACCTAATCTAATTTGGATGTGTTACCTTTTAAACATAATAGCACAAAGATTGTAGACTGGCCAGGGGGAGAGAAAATCCTGCCTCTTTAATAGCAGTTTGATATGAAGAAATCTGCATTTGAAGCTTTTTATGGCATGGAGCTAAATAACATCACCTGATAATTGCTGTAGATCAAACTGAAATTAAAGGAACAGCTAGAGGGACCAGTTTAAAATCTGGCAACCCTAAAGCCCCGAGTTTAAAGTTTTTAACTAGCATTTTTTACAGTACTTTACTACGACAGTGAAATATACAGCTGTAGGTTTATCACTTAATGACTCCCATTTTTATATCTTACTTTGAAATTATGAGGTTTTTAATTACTTTTATTCAAACATGAATGTGCATCCTATATGTTAATAGTGCAGAAACTGCTTTCTTTTTTAAAAAAATTCCTTCAGGTTAATTGAACCAGCTGGGAGTATATTGGCTTAATATGTTTCAGCTGTGTGAATAAATTCACCTTTAGAAATGGATTACCTTGCCTATCATTTGTAATCTTATGTGGAAAACTGCTTCAAAATCCATAGTACTTCCTGAAAGATATTAAAACCAATAGCTATTTTCAAAAGTCAAGACCATCAGCTGGACACTTTGACTTAATTTTTATTATATGGCAACAATCTAATAAGGGTAAGAACAGCTAGATGTACAATGATCTTCCTACCCCAAATTAAATTTGTAACCTGATCCGAAACTCTTCTGTGAGATTAGATGAGCAGCAGATAGGATAGGATTTTAGGCCCTTAGCAATAGCCTAAGAAATGTTTAGAGGAGTTCCAAGTCTGTGTAGATCAAGCCCTTTATGGATAGCTAGAAAGTTAATCCCTTTTTTTCTCTCATTGGGAAGCAGGATAAAAAAGTTTATGACATCAGGGTTTCCATCCTCCAAGTGGTTATATGCAACCACAAATAGACCAGCACCTACGAGAACTCACTATAAAGGACCAGTCCAAGTGCTGTACAAAACATGAGTTATTATTCAAAAAAACATGTTTGGTTTTTAGAAGGCAGAGCCGTATAATAAATGTTCTGTCCTGATGGGGCGTGTTGACCTTCTTTGTCCCATTTCTCAGAAGAGCTTTGACTGTGACCAGTCTGTGGCAACACTTTTTCTTCTTTCAGTCTTGAGATCAGTAGCCTGAAGCCTACAGTGTTCATTCCAAGTTCTATGGCATGCTCCAGGTGGTGGCTGGAGATCTCCCAGAATTGCAACTACAGAGATTGTTTTCCCTGGAGGAAATGTCTGCTTTGGAGGGTGGACTGCCTCTCTTCTTCCCAAACCGTCCCTTCCCCCAGGTTTCATCCCCAAATCTCCAGGAATTTGCCAACCTAGTGTTGGCAACCCTACCATTTCTGACAGTAGCTGTTAAGGTCTACTGTTCCCAAAGTGCTATGATACAATGGATTGACAGAAAGCTATTACAAGAAATCAGGGGAAAACGAGAAGAATTAGGCTCCCACCTAAATTATTATGAAGTTCAGAGAGAACTGTTTGGAAAGTGAGAAGCTGGAAACCTGAAGGATTATACTGAGACCTAGTATGGTGTCGTGGTTAAAGTGTCCGACTAGGATCTGAAAAACTCAGGTTCAGATCCTTGCTCTGCCATGGAAGCTTGCTGGGTCACCTTGGGCCAGTCACATATTCTCAGCCTAACTTACCTCACAGGGTTATTGTGGGGATATATCGGAGGAGAGGAGAACAATGTAAGCTTTCTTTGAGTCCCCATTGGGGAGACGGGCAGCAGATCGATCTGTAGGTAGGTAGGTAGGTAGGTAGGTAGGTAGGTAGGTAGGTAGATGACTGAGATCACAATAGATAGATGGCTGAGACCACAACAAACCTCTCAGTGGTGTGGAGCTCAGTGATGACAATCTAGCAGCACTTTCTGATTTCCCTTCTCTGCTCATCCTTTTGGTTACAGTTCAGTACAGCTGCTTTATAATGCAGAAAGAAAGTCCAGGCAGACATCACATTAAAAGAGAAGCTGCACTTCTTAACCTATGGTCTGAGGCTAGATTCCTCCTGAATTCACAATTTGTTTAACAGGTGTACGTTCTAGCAAGTCAAGTGTTGGACCACTTGTCCCTCCCCCTGGGATTCAAACAGACTATCCATCCATTTAAAATGCTGTATATGTTTAATCTTTGCCTTCTATCACAGACACTAGCCAACCGGTGCTCACCGTAGTCAGATTTTGAACTCTGTTAGGGCATTTCCACTACCCTGTTTTCTATAAATGAACTCAAGGCTGCGTTCTGATTGGGAAACACTTTTTATTGCATGTAGACCTCCACCATATATGCAAACCAGACCAGTGATGTTTAAATCAACAAAGTATAGAACAGGCTATACAAGCTACAGCTACAGGGTTGAGTGACAGTATTTATATATATTACTGGCAAGATGTCAGTCAGTCATGAACTGGTGTTAGATCTTGCTGATCTAGTTTGACAGGTGGATGTCATGTGAGTACTAGATTGCATCATTTTCTGGAACAACTTACAATGACTCAGCTAAAGTAATTACTGTGACCTGATTGGCTGATGTACATATATATTGCAGCTAGTTCAGTGCTACACATCTCTGTATTGGGATCGTTTGTATGCGAAGCACTTTGTCAGTTTGTACAGTGAAAGTGCTAAGAAGGACTGTGTATCTGTATCCAGTTGTCCAGTGTAAATAAGTGTAAATAAATGTAAATAAATGTAAGTACGCTGTATATAAGGAAACAGAGACTCTGCTATCATTTACGGCGTTCTAAACTACCGTCATTGAGTCCTACCAGCTTTTCTGCTAGCAAAAGAGAGAACAGGAGCCATGGATCAGGGGATCTGCATGTACAAAAGCAGCACAAGACAGGGACTCTAGTGAGGGGGGGGGGTCAGGCAAGCTCAACCAGAAAAACTGACTTGGCCCAACCCATTCCTTGACCACCATCGCTTTTTATAAACAGACACTCATGAGCTCTTTCAGTGTAGGCTTGTTTTTAGCAGTCACTCTGATCCTTAAACACTTATGCAAATGAACATCTTGTGCAACCCTGTAGGCTAGGGATGCTTTAAAAACCAAACAAGTCAATCAAATATTACAATCTTAAAAGATCTCAAAACCATTTCAAAAGGCAGAGACATGTTTTCAAGTGTTTCTGAATTGGTACCGTAGCCTCAGGCACATCTTGGAGCTTTGTACTGAAAACCTCTTTCCCACGCAAGCTTTTTATATATAGATTCAGACACTAAAACTCTCCACAAGTCTGTGTGTCACATAACGGTGAAGAATTTACATAATATATGTGCATGTGAGCATTTACTGCCAAGTCTGTTCTATACAGAGAAATTAAGTTACTGAATTCAGGGTGTGGAAAGAGGAGTAGGTTGAATTCTTTTTGTTTTGTTTTGTTTTTTCTGCTGTATTAGCCACTGCATCTGTTCTTCATTTTAGAAGAAAAAGATATCTAAGGAAAACCAGAATTTTAGGAGGATGTACCCTTTGTTTATATTTTTTTTGCAAGGCAACAAACACTTGCCAAGTAACTGCCCTATTACTCATACAGGGAAGAATTCCAAATGTCATTACAATTGAAAACATTTTTTAAAACCAGGCATTTTGAATGATTTCCAAAGCCTTTAGATAAGTCAAGTATGCAAGGAACATAAATTCATGTTCACTGCACATAGATCTGGATGTCCAATGCCTAGTACTGGAGCTAAGTTTGCAGAGATTTTAAAAATACAGCTTCTACTTACAATTTCAAGACATCCAGACCAGGACAAAGCTAATGGCAGAGGAACTCTCTGTCCTGTCCAATGTCAAGGGCTATCTTTATTCTTATATAGATTTATATAGATTCAAATGGGGTAGCCGTTTTGGTCTGAAGCAGCAGAACAAAGTTTGAGTCCAGAGGCACCTTTAAGTTAAGATAACAATCTGAGGAAGTGTGCATGCATACAAAAGTTTCTACCTTGAATTAAAAAAATTTGGTCTTAAAGGTGCCACTGGACTCAAATTTCATTCTTATATGAAATGCCAAAGAACTGAGGGACATTAAGCATTCTGAAACCTTTCAGAACTGCTCTTTTTCTTCTCCAGTATGGTGTAGTGGTTAAGAGCGGCAGACTCTAATCTGGAGAACCAGGTTTGATTCCCCACTCCTCCACATAAAGCCAGCTGGGTGACCTTGGGTCAGTCACAGTTCTCTCAGAGCTCTCTCAGCCCCACCTACCTCATAGGGTGTCTGTCGTGGGGAGAGAAAGGGAAAGTGTTAGATCGCACTAACAAAGGATCGGAGAATGATTTCAGCTCAGTGATTCAGCTTTATTTGAAGTAGCAAGCAAACACTCAAACGCATTCCAAAACCAGAACAGAACACAGTGGGAGCTATGCTCCTTTTAAACATTACCGGGCTAATATAGCCACGCCTATTTACAATTAACAACCAATAAGATTGATGAGTTAAAGACCAATGGGAGTCTTTCCCTCCCAGGGAATAGCACCGTTCTGATTGGTCGCTGTTACAAAGCGACCAATAGGACGTTCGTTC
>NW_015176002.1:576097-591634 GCF_001447785.1 Gekko japonicus
AAGACAGAGCATCACTTGCCCCAGAGCCCCTATCTATACCTTGTGGCTAATAGCCACTGATGGACCTCTGCTCCATATGCTTATCTAATTCCCTTTTGAAGCCGTCCATGCTTGTAGCCGCCACCACTTCCTGTGGCAGTGAATTCCATGTGTTAATCACTCTTTGGGTGAAGAAGTACTTCCTTTTATCCGTTCTAACCCGACCGCTCTGCAGTTTCATGGAGTGCCCACGAGTTCTTGTATTGTGAGAAAGGGAGAAAAGTACCTCTTTCTTTACCTGCTCTTTCCCATGCATAATCTTATAAACCTCGATCATGTCACCCCTCAGTCGTCTTTTCTCCAAGCTAAAGAGCCCTAAGCGCTTTAACCTTTCCTCATAGGGAAAGTGTTCCAACCCTTTTATCATTCGAGTTGCCCTTTTCTGCACTTTTTCCAAAGCTATAATATCCTTTTTAAGGTGTGGTGACCAGAATTGCACACAGTATTCCAAATGAGGTCTCACCATTGATTTATATAGGGGCATTATTATATTGGCTGATCTGTTTTCAATACCCTTCCTAATAATCCCCAGCATAGCATTGGCCTTCTTTATTGCAGTCACACACTGTCTCGACATTTTCAGTGAGTTATCTACTACAACTCCAAGATCTCTCTCTTGATCAGTCTCTGCCAGTTCAGACCCCATCAATGTGTATTTATAGTTAGGATTTTTGGCTCCAATGTGCATCACCTTGCACTTGACCACATTGAACCCCATCTGCCATGTTGACGCCCACTCGCCCATCCTTGACAGATCCCTTTGGAGTGCCTCACAATCCTCACTGGTTTTCACCACCCTGAACAGCTTCGTATCATCCGCAAATTTAGCCACTTCATTGCTTACTCCCATCTCCAAATCATTAATGAACAAGTTAAAAAGCAGTGGACCAAGTACTGATCCCTGCGGTACCCCACTGCTTACCACCCTCCACTGAGAAACAATATCGTTAATCAATGGGCCATTAAGTTAATGAACCTCGTTAATTGAAATTGGACCTCGAGGGAGGACAACGTTGGTCTTTCCCCAAGCAAAGTAGTCCCTCCACTGACTCAGATCTCCAGGGCAGGGGAGATGGTCGGGACTCATTTCATCAAGCCCTGGCCATCTGCATCAGAACAGAAACTGAAAGAAGAAGTTGGGTATGCTTGGACTGTCTTGTTGGTCGCTCCATGGGGAGAGATGGGGGAGGCGTAGGGATTTTGGCTATGTGTCCCTCAGGCAGTGCTTTAACACGCAATTTCATGCATGTGCAGAAAACCAAGCACACAGTGAAGCACATATGCGCATAGCTCCTTCAGAGGGATGCCATCTAGACAATCCACAGTGGAGTCAGCACGCGGTAAGGTGATTCACGGGGGGGAGCTGTCCGGTCATGCAACACCAGATAAAAAAGATTTCGATCAAATTTGAGCCAGGCCAATGGTGGTATTAGCTTCCCGTCTGAACACACCCTGAGACTCCTTCAGGTAGCGAAAAGCAGGGTATAAAAACCAACTCTTCTTCTCTCATGTCTGACCAGTATCTCCTTTAACAATCCTGAACATGGACACAATCTAGCCCTACATGTTTGACTGATAGGCAAATTCTTTTTTTTCACCAGAAATACACATTCAACAAACAATTAATATTATTTAGTATTTTTAAAAATTATGTATGTACTTAAAATGTTTATTAGCCACCTTTCTGTCTAACAGATCTCAACATAGATAAAATACATACAAAACATTAAAAACAAAGTTCAAAATCACAATTCAGGACCACTGGTAAACTAATGCCTCCTAAAGATCAAAAGTGAGGGGGATAGGCACACCTCTCTGGGGCCGTTGTTTTATAATTGCAGGGCTGCCACTGAAAAGACCCTATCTCATGTACCCACAAAATGAGCTTCTTAAATTGGTGGGGCAGTCAGGAGGGATATTAATTCCCAGGCAGAAACATATGGAAGATGATCCTTCAGATACCCTCGTCCCAAACCATGGAGGGCTTTAAAGGTCAAAACCAACACTTTGAATTGGGGCTCGGGAGTGGATAAGAAGGCAGTGAAATTGCTGTAATATTGGGCCACATACTCCCCACAGGTGGCCTCAACTAGCAGTCTAGCTGCAGCATTCTGCAATAGCTTCAGCCCCTGAACACTCTTCAAGGGTAGCCCAAAGTAGCACCTTCAGAATTAGGTGGGAAAGAAAGGTAGAGCTGGATATCATCTGCATATTGGTAACATTGCAGCCCAAACTCCCTGATGACTTCTCCCACCAGCTTCACGTAGATATTAAATAGCATGGGGGATAAGATCAAACCCTGTAGAACCCCACAAGCATATGGCTGTGGGGCAGAGCAGGAATCCCCCAGCACCACCTTCTGAGAGCAACCCCCCAGACAGGACACAAACCACCACAACGTGTTCCCCGCAGTCCCAGTTCTGAAAGGCAGCTCAGTAGGATACTATGGTCAACAGTATTGAAGGCCACTGAGAGATCCAGCAGAACTAGCAAGGTCACATTCCCCCATCTAATTCTTGTAGAGTTCATCAACCAGGATGACCAAAGCAGTCTCTCTTCCAAGGCCCAGCCTGAAGCCAAATTGAAATGGGTCTAGAAAATCAGTCTCTTCCAAGAGCCCCTGGAGCTGAGAAGCAACCATCCACTCAAGCACCTTACCCAAGAATGGAAGACTGGAGACTGGCCAGACGTTCTCTAACATAGTAGAGCTTAGGGAGGGGTTTTTCCCAAAAAAACCCCACATGTGTAACTGCCTCCTTGGCCATGAGTGGTACAACTCATGGATGGTACAACTCAAGGAAGCATTTACTACTCCCCTTACCAACTTGGCCAGCCCTCCTCTAGCAGCTTTTATCAGCCAGCATGGGCAAGGATCAAGAGCATTCGTGGTATGTCTCAGCTTCCCAATATCTTGCCCACACCCTTGGGCTCCACAGGCTGAAAGGTATCCATATAAATTAGACAAGCAGGTACCAAAGGAACATTATCTGAACATGCATTCACATTGACATCTAACCCAAAGTGGATCTGGGCAATTTTGTTTGCAAAGTAGCAAACTGATCACAACTGACTGTCATGTCGTCAGAATCCACTGGGGCTATGATGTAAAAGAGCCCAGATCACACAAAACAGTTTATTTGGACAATTACATGCAGTCAGAATGGTGGTGGAGAAATATTGCCTTTTCACCATCATCTCTGCCACAGAATAGGTTCTGATATAGGCTCTGTGCTGTGTTTGATCAGTCTCACTCTGATTTTTCCACCAGTGGTGCTCTAGCCATCGTCACTCCCATTTCATTGTCATCAGTTCCCCCATAAACTAAGGGGACAGCTTGGCTCTGTCTGGGGGAGGAGGGTGTTTAGGGGTGATTGTGTCAACAGCCCGGGCCATTTTCCTGTTCCAAAGTGTCATGAGCCTGGGCCTGTGTAGTAAGGCCTAGTGGCCCCAGGGAAGCCTGTACTAGAGTGGCTACAGGGACTACATTTCCTAGGGCCCCTTTGGACCCTGTGATTGGTTAGTGGGGGATATGGAGGGAAAACTTGCATCAGTAGAGGAGTATGGGTTGGTGCCTGGGAAGAAGAAATAAAAGGTCTTGCCTGAAAGGGAAGGGGGTTCACTCCTAGGGAGCAGAGCTGAGGAGAGGCTGCTGCAGACAGAGGGATCCCTCATCCAGGAAGCGGTGATTCAGCTTGAAGCCAATCCCCGAGAAACATCTAGGGACAGTCTAGATAGACGCGCTAGGGTTCTTTTATTTGTTTGCTTACCTACCTTTACTGTTCTCATTATTCTACAAATTATTTGAAAACTAGTTATTACTAGACCCCTTAAATAAACTTATCTGTTCTTCTGCTTGGGTCTTCACGCCTAATTCAGCCACATATAAAGTACACCCTACTGAGAAAGAGAGGATAAGGGGTCAGGTGAGTACTCTGGGCCCTCCCAAGGAGACCCATACCATAGTGGTGGCAGCCTATGGGGAGCATCCCTAGTCACTGCTTGTGACATGGTGGCAGTGGTGGGATGGGCTAATTTTGGGCCCCAGTAAGAGGCAGAGTTCTATTTGGGCTTGTCTTACTTTCCCAACTTTCAAGGGAAAAAAATCCTTTTCCTTTTGGCTTCAGGAAGCCACGTTTTCCTAGGTTGCTTGGCGCCACCATAAGGAAGCCACCATCAATGGGCATAGTGTGATAGCCTGGCGAGATAACCGCTTCCCTGTTGACCACCATCCATTGTTCTCTTGTTGATACTAAGTAACATGTCCCAGGAAGAGAAAGGCAGGTGCGGTGCCCCCATGAAGCCAAAAAAATTACCCTCCCAATTACCCACCTGAGAAAATTCCCCACCTGAAAAAGATTGGATAAGGGGTCAGGTGGGTGCTCTGGGCACTCCTGAAGAGACCCATACCATAGTGGTGGCAGCCTACGAAGAGCCTCCCTAATCACTTCCTGCGACATAAAGAGTGGAATGATATGAGTGAAACAGATGCATAGAACTACAGTCATTTTAACAGTAACAGAAGGCCACTTGTGACCCTTTATAATGAGCTGTGCTATGTACAGCCCTATATTTTTGGAAAGTGATTATTTTATTTCCAACTAATCAAAGACATTACTATGAATATGTTATGTTCCAAATTAGGCAATAAACCAACTACTATGAAGGTGGAATGTAGGCTTACCAAACGCCGGCGGGGGAAATCTATTTCCTGGCAGGATGCGTGCCGCAGGGGACGGCTGTGCGCGCTGCACCCGCCGTCGCCAGGATGTGACGCTCCGCGTTACCCTGGCAACGGGACCCAAACAGCCCCGTTGCCAGAGTAACGCGGAGCGTCACATCCTGGCGACGGCGGGTGCAGCGCGCACAGCCGTCCCCCGCGGCACGCATCCTGCCAGGAAATAGATTTCCCCCGCCGGCGTTTGGTAAGCCTAGTGGAATGCAGCCTGTTGGAAGCCTCCCATGTTTTTTTTTCCCCACAAGCTGATAAATTCACCAAACACTAAATACACCATGCTGTTCTCTGAAAATTTGTGACTTTATGGAGACAGTTTTGAATACTTCCAATGGAGCATGCTGTTTTATGGCCTTCTTACCTACAGCCATGATGGGGGAGCATAATAGAAATATCAATGTAATATTGCCACTTCTATATAATTACACTATTGTCTTCCTGGTGCTGAGGTTCCAATTTGAAAATTTTCCAAAATAAAATTCTTAATACCATTTTGGGATTTCCCACAACACTCCAAGGAGCTTTTAAGAAAGCTAAGGCAGGAATAAAAACCTTTATGAGCCAAGTTACATCTGTATCCTTTTAAATATTGGATTAAAATCTATTTGATGCCAGAAAATAGATTTCCTAAAATTTGTTCTGGGGATTTAATCCAAGCAGTGAAATCATATGGTTTCTCTCAAAAATATTTTTTGTTCCCTCAGGCAGATTTGGCCACATCAGATTTTAGGATTAGGGATCATGACAGTTTAATTTGTGACATGGCCTTAGTGACGCCTGATAAATGTCTGAACTAAGCACATGTCAAAAAGTGATCCTTCACTCCCCTATTCAGCCATCAGCAAAACAGCTACTTGTGCCTGCATTCTATATTGGCTTTGCAGTTTTGCTTTACACTCTCCCTGTAGTCTCTGGTGATTATGTTGTTTTTTTAGTCTGGGTTCCAGGGGTCTCCAGGGGGCTCTGTAAAGGTACTCCAGGAGGTACCTGAATCCCTTGTAAGGGCAGAGGGCAAGCCCCTCTCCTGCCTATATGGCCAATATGACAATGGAGGAGGAAGAGGAAGGAGAAGTGGTTTTTATATCCAAAGGAGTCTCAGAGTCGCTTACTATCACTTTCCCTTCCTCTCCCCACAACAGACACCTTGTGAGGTAGGTGGGGCTGCAAGAGCTCTTATAGAACTGTGACTGACCCAAGGTCACCCGGTTGGCTTCATGTTCTCCAAATTAGAGTTTGCCACTCTTAACCACTACACCAGACTTAGCTTTCTAGAAATGGGTGAAGGGACTCAACACCTAGGGGGAAGGACACAGAACTGGTTTTCCACTTGTTCAAAGGGTAGGACCATGTAAAGCAGCCACCACATGTGGTCACCTGGGCCCCCAAACACATCAGAGCATTAGCCAAACCACAGATTTGTGACTGGGATCTAACCCTAAGAATTCTAATTGGCTGAATGGCACCGGGGAGGTATAGTCTTAATATAGTCATCATAATTATTTTAGGAATAAAACTCAGCTGGGTTGCAAAGGATATCACTATACACACCACTTTTCACCCATAAACAATTTATATATCTATTTCTTGAGTACAGGCAGATCTGCAGACACCTAAATCTGCAGGTCTGGCCCACGCTGAGTGAAATGGGATTTTTTTCCAAACTCGGAGTACTCCCCAAGTTTGCAGGAAAATCTTAAAATTTTCAAAAATGTGTTGGTGGGTTAAATCCCCCCAAAAGAAAAGTATTCACTGCCCTTGCGCAGCTCTCCTCCTGAGGTGGCCTAGTTGCAGACTGTTGGGGGAGGAGTTGCCACTGCCTTTGAGGCAGCAAAGAGGTGAACTGCTGGGGTAGTAAAGAGACCTGGAGGCAGAAGATGAGGGGCTGCAGGGGGATGCTACTGCAGCTGAGACGCTAGGTCAGCAGCCAGCAGAGCTTCAGAGGCAGTGAAGCTGGCGAGGGAGATGCAAGTGGCAAGCCACTGTGGCAGGGAAAGGGCGAGCAGCCACATTAGCTGCCCAGGTGATGCAGCTGCTGGGGAGGGGGTGTTGATCAAACCACTGCTAACGTTGTGGAAGCGGTGAGCTGGGGGGCAGGCAAATGCTAGCCACTGCTGCAGAGTAGAGGCCGGCAAGGAGCCAGCAGAACCACTGAGGAAGCGAAGCCAGCGAGGGAGGTGGCAAGTAACAGCCACTGCAGCAGGGAAGAGGCCGAATGGCCAGGCAGCCGCCCAGATTGTAAAGCTGCAGGGGAGTGGGGGTGGGCTGAGCTAACTGCTGCTAATGCTGCCCAGGCTTGGGGGGGAGGAGTGAGCCACTGCAGCAGGGAAGAGGCCAGGCAAGGAGCCAGCAGAGCAGCCAAGGCAATGAAGCTGGCGGGGTGGGGGGGAGGCAAATCACAGCCCCCATGGCAGGGAAGAGACCCAGCAGCCAAGCAAGCTGCCCAGGTGGTGAAGCTTCAGGGGGAACTGAGCAAGCTGCTGCTAATGTTGCTGAGGCTGGGGGGTTGAAGGGGAGTCACAGCCATTGCAGTAGGGGCTGAGCAGCCAAGCAGAAAGAGAGAGAGAGAGGATGATGGGGTAAGGGAGGCAGAAAGAGAGAAGGAGTGATAGACATGGGGAGAGAGACAGAAAGTAAGGGAGGGGAGGGGGGGAAGAGAGAGCCACTGAGACAAGTGGAGGGAGAGAGGAGGAATCAAAGAGGGGGAGAATAGGATGGCCACTCCCGCAAGTTTCTTGCAGGTCTTCACTTGTAAACGCTGATCACATTTTTCAACTGAATGCTGAAAGTTGAGCTTAGGGTTTTTATGTGACAGTGATGTTTTTCAGAGCTGCTTGTAGAAACAGAAAGTTTATCAGGCCTCTTACCACTATGTTCATCTCGTTGCCAGGGAGAAGTTACAAGCCAATAAGAAAATTTTTACTGTCTTCAGGGCAAAGACCCATCCAATAAACAGTGAGACTGATTAGTATTTGCATTCAGGGCCTTTTGGGTAGTGGCCCTAGAATCAACTACCATGTAAAATCTGACCTTGTAGAATATAGAACAATACAGACATTCAGTTGATTCTCACCCTATTTCTTGGAGGATACTAGAAGATGGAGGCCTCCAGGAGGCATATCTGGTGTGCTGTGCACTTTGAAAGGGGGCTGTCTGGTGCATGGGGGACAATGGAAGGGTTTGTGGTTCTGTGAAAAACTCAATTTAGACCTGGCATGTGTGACCGAGACCTAGGTGCGGGATGGCGAGACTGTCACCCTTAACCAGCTGACCCCCTCCGGTTTCTCGGTCGTTCATCAGTCCCAGACTTACAGGAGGGGGAGTAGTGTTGCTCATCCAGAGTCTTTCTTCTTCAGAGCTCTCCCTGCTTCAAAAATTATCAGCATTGAATGTGTGGGCCTGGTGTGGAATGCCGAGGAGAGTTTGGCTAGTTTGGAGAGTGTGGCACAGTGGGTATATCCCACTGTCTTAACATCCGAACTGTGTCAGTTCAAGCCCCGCGCTGGTGTGAGCTGCCAGCCTGTTGTCCCCAGCTCATCGTCCACCCAGCGATTCGAAAGCCTCAGTGAGTAGATAAAATGGGAACCACTCCGTAGAGAGGGTGGGCACACCAACTTCCCCTCTGGGAAAGGTATTAGCTGTCGGTTGGGGACATCCTGATCCAGGATTTGGAAGGCGGAAGATCTACTCGGCTACAAAAAATCCCTGCAGTGAGATGCTCCGGCCAGGCGGTGGCAGTGTGGCGACAGTGTGGCGACACGACATACGGGTCCTGAAGCCCCAACGTCACCAAGCCGGTTGACACAGCCATTCGGGACATGACTGAGCCAAGCCAGAACGTTTCCACCGTGCAGTTACAGCGTATGCAATTAAATGAATTATATGTTGTCTTCCCTATCCCCTATGAAACATTGTTAGTCCCCTGTCTAAAGAGTAACTGTAAATCACTTTGAGCCCACTTGTGGGCAAAGCGATTAATAAATCGAAAGCATTATCTGGCTGGTGTACCAACCATCTAACGCAGCAGCAGATACCCTGCTGAGCCTGCTGGAGGCAGTATCAGGCTGGGCATTGGAACACCCAAAGCTATTAATCCTTGGGGACTTCAGTGTCCATGCTGATAATGTGCTCTCCTCACAGGCCAGGGACCTGGTTTCATCCAAGGCAGCACTGGGACTCTCCCAATTTGTTTCAGCTCCCATACACCAAGCAGGCCACATGCTGGATCTTATTTGGGGGGCAGGGATAGATGTGGGGCCAATAGTTGCTGAAGCAGTGCCGTGGCCATACCACTTAGCCCTGAAGGCCCAGCTGAGCTTCCCAATCCTGCCCTGTTTAGGTGACAAGCCAATTTATGCTTGCCTGCAGAGATTTATGGATGCAAGGGAGCGGTGGCGCAGGCAGTAAATGCCTGCAGTTAAATCTATCAACGAACAAGCCATAAGGCTGTTCGAATCCCACCGCGGCCGGGGTGAGCTCCTGGCCTCTGTCCTAGCTCCCGCCCACCCAGCGGTTCGAAAGCTCGCAAGTAGATAAATGGGTACCTGCCTTAGGTGCAGGGGGGCACCCGCCTCGGTGGAGCGGTAGCGAGGAGGAGGAGTGGTGTCGGCAACAACGGGGCGACCTGACGATCCAGTGGAGGACGGCGGAAGATGGCGGCAGAAACATTGAGCAGACGAGCGGGGACTGGCCCAATGGCATGACAACGTGACAACACAAGCCCGGCCGGAGCCAATTAAGACGGAGGCCGGTGCGGACATCGTCACAGAGTTGCGGGCGACGGAACCTTCCCTGCAGGAGCCGCTGTGGAGCCGGAGAAAAAAGCCGAGCCACCACAGAATCGGAGGAAGAAGAGCCGCCAGAAATCTAACTAGCCGGTAGGGTGCCTGGTAGGCCTCCCCCTCCCCAATATTGATTGTGGCCTTAGTTAGGATTGTTAATTGCACAATGTAAACCGCTCAGAGCCCTTCGGGGTTGAGTGGTCTAGAAATCGAAAGTATAAATAAATAAATAAATACATAAATAAATAAATAAAATTGGTTTCCAGACTGCTCTGCACGATCTGATGCCCCGTGGTGATTTGTTAGATGAGCTGGTGGAGGACTGGCAGAGCCATCTCTCAGAAGCCATGAATGAAATTGCTCCCTGGCACCCTCTTCGCCCCTATGCCAAACAAGCTCTGTGATGTACTCCGGAGCTTAGGAGGATGAAGCGGGGGTTAAGATGACTAGAGTGAGAGTCAAGGTGTACTCATGATGAAGCAGCAATAGCATCTTTTAGGACGCTTATGAAAGCCTATGAGATGGCAATGAAGGGAGCTAAGAAATTCTATGCAGCCTCCATTGCATCTGCTAACTCTTGCCCAGCCCAATTATTTAGGACAATTAAGTCACTGACTTCCCTCCCACAAGGGAAACAAAATGATAAGGAATTGGCTATTGGCTGTGAAGCATTTGCAAGCTATTTTGTGGATAGAAACTTGTCACTCTGGAAGCCCCTTGGCCATCTTCTGGTCCAGTGCTGGACCGATTCCACCATCTCTCCCAGGAAGACATTGAGAACACCCTGGCTCACCACTTGCCTCCTTGATCCATGTCCATCTTGGATTGTTAAAACCTGTGGAGATGGAATTCGGGTTCCCCTGGGAAATATTATCAACCTGAACCTGTTGTTAGGGATATTCCCAGGGGGCCTCAAGGAGTCAGTGGTGCAACTGCTCCCAAAAAAAACATCTTTGGACCCAATGGCCCTAGCCAACTACCACCCAGTATTGAACTTACCATTCCTCAGTAGGGCAGTTGAGAGAGCGGTGGCTGAGCATCTACAGGTGTTCTTGGAGCATGCCTCTATGCTGGATCCATTTCAGTCTGGTTTCCACACGGGATGGAGACTGCGCTGGTCACCCTCACAGATGACCCCCAGAGGCACCTGGATTGAGGCTGGTTGGCATTGCTGTTGCTACTCAATCTAACAGCAGCATTCAACACAGTTGATTATGATCTTTTGACCCACCACCTCACTGACATGGGGATATGGGGAACTGCCTTGCAGTGGCTGTCCTCATTTCTCCATGGTCGGGGACAGAGGGTGGCACTTAGGGAGAGGGTTTCACCACATTACCCAGTGGTATGTGGCATCCCACAAGCGGCAATCCTCTCCCCAATGTTATTTAATATCTATATGCACCCACTCACCCAACTAATCCTGGGGGTTGGGCTGGGCTGCCATCAGTACGCTGATGACACCCAGCTGTATCTGCTGGTGGACAGACAGACTCCGCCCCGGATATTTTGGCTAGGGCACTAGAGGCCGCGGCTGACCGGTTACAACAGAGACGGCTGAAACTTAATCCAGTGAAGATAGAGGTCCTGTTCCTAAATTGTAGGGGCATAGGTTTGGGAATCAAACTCCCAGCCCTTGGCAGGGTATCACTTGACACCAGCGCCAACAGTGAGGAGTTTGAGAGTGACTCACTTTCTATGGAGGCCCAGGTTACTAATGCTTCCAGAGCAGCCTTATACCATCTCTGGCTGGTTAAGCAGCTGGTCCCTTACCTCTCCTCCTATGACTTGGCAACAGTGATCCATGCAGTGGTCATTTCCAGGTTGGATTACTGCAACTCACTTTATGCAGGCCTACCTTAAACTTGACCCAGAAGCTTCAGCTGGTACAAAATGCAGCCTGATGACTGGGACACCTGTGCAGGGGCACATTCAGCCAGTGATGCATCAGTTGCATTGGTTGCCCCTTGAGTACACAATCAGAGTTATGGTTCTGGTACTGACCTTCAAGACCCTATGTGGTCAGGGACATATTTGTGGGACCATCATTCCCCATATGTGCCCTGAAAAGCCTTGGGCTCTTCAGACCAACACCATTTAATAGTCCCTGACCTAAAAGACATCTGCCTCACCTCACTCAGAGCCAGGGCTTTTTCAGTCCTGGCCCTGGCCTGATGAAACATGCTCCTGGTTGAGATCAGGGCGCTGCAGGACTTACTGCCATTCCACAGAGCTTGTAAAAGGGAGGTGATCTGCCAGGCCTTTGGTTCAGGTGGCAGACATCAAAGAACATCGGCCTCCCCTCCTTCAAGTGATCCCTGGCGCTTTTACATCATGGGAGCCGGGAGGGACTGACTTACCTTAATTAGAGCCTACCACCACCTTCTCTGGCATGAGCCTAGCTTGCGCTGAAAGAACAAACTATTTGCCAAGCAGCCAGTAGGTTATTTTAAATCAGTAATTTCAATTTTAATTATTAGTAATAATGTTTTAATGAATTGTTTTAACTAATGTAATGTATGTTCTGTTCTGTTGTATGCCATGGATGTCATGTTGTGAGCCACCCTGAGCCCATTTGCGGGGTAAAGGTAAAGGTTTCCGAGTAGGGGGAGAACCCCAAATAAATAAATTAATTAAATAAAAATAAGCAAAATAGGGATTTCTGGGTAGTGAAGTCTGAAAACGGTTGCACCGGGAAATTTTGCTCTCAGTGTCATTATTGAAACTAAACTTCTTTTTTCACTTGGAAAACTGTAGTATATTTGTTGAGGGCAGTGGGGTACCTTCAGCAAAGAGGACTGAGAAACTCATTTACACAGTGATAAACATAATGAAGAGTTGGTTTTTATACCCCGCTTTTCTCTATTCTAAGGAGTATCAAAGAGGCTTGCCATTGCCTTGCCTTTCTCTCCGCACAACGGGCACCTTGTAAAGTGGGTGGAGCTGAGAGAGTTCTGAGAGAACTTTGACTGGGCCAAGGTCACCCAGCTGGCTCCATGTGGAGGAGGAGTGGGGAACCAAACCCAGTTCTCCAGATGAGAGTCTTTCACTCTCTTAACCACTACACTATGGTGGCTCTCTTAAATGCATCATTTAAAGATAAGGTAGACTTAATTCTTGGTGGTCAAGCTTCAAGTCAATGCTTGACAAGTCAATTATTGGTAGTTAGTTGGCTATAAACTGGAATCGTCTGTGGTCAAGTCATCAATTTGGTCATTTCCCATTTATTTCTGTTGGCTGTCAAATAGCAGTTCTGACACGTCACTCTGGCAGAACAAGGTCACAGAGGGTAGCTTTTTCCACAGACACTTCTTAGAGAGGCTAGCGTTTCCAGACCTTTAAGTTATCTTTCAGCTTCCATAGGGGGCTTAAGGAACAGCTCTTCCCTTCCCCATTTCTCCTTATATGGAGTATTGCTAAGTATTTAATAAAGCACTGTAAATCCGTCTTCCTGTCCAGCTGCTTTTCCTGATTAAATACTGCTCTCCGTATAACCAAGTCACAGGGTATAATCCTGAAAGAGCATTAGTTCACTGGCTTCGCCCCACCATAGTTCTTTGAGTTATGAGAAAAAGTTTTCTTGTGGCCAACTCCAAAACTCCCATATATGACTGTATAATTCTTAGAAGGGGAGAAAGACTTTTATATGGATGCATAGGCAACTGCTAAAAAAGGATGAGAGTTTTCCTTGCTGGATGCCTTAGCTGGATGAGTTGGGAGAGGTTGTATGCTGTGCACTTATATTAATTGTTAATATCAGTTGTGGCTTTGTAATGCCTACAGACCCTTTCATGCTACCTTTAAAGCACAGTGGATGTCCACGTGACTTAATCCCCCTCTTTTCCACCGAGCTCCCAGTCCTTGACTGAGGCTGAGATGTTCCAGCTTTGGTGTACATTTTTCTTGATTCCAAAGGAAGAGGCCCAAACTGTAACATGCTCTGTCCTTGAAAACAACTTGGAAGCAATGTTCCCTCTAAGCTGTGGAGTCTTGTGAGCAAAAATTCTACTTTGTGAGCTCCTGGCATTAAAGTTGTGAGAAAGCGATTTGGCTGCTGCATAAATCAGTCTGCTCTGGAGCTATCCTTCCTCAGCTAAGACACAAATGTGTGAGCTGGAAGCTAAAAAACTGTGAGCTAGCTCACACTAACTCAGCTTAGAGGGAACACTGCTTGAAAGCCTAAACAAAATGCAAATTAAGCAGCCTGCCTTTTTAGGCCCCGTTTGTTGCTGGAGAGCCATGATTGAATGGCAGAGTTTCTAGGCGTGATCACACTGATTACACCGCAACATCTGGCAAGTGGAGTGCACCCGTGGCCAACCGTGGCGTACCGCCGAAAATGCGCGATAAAAAACTACCTGAAGGTACTAGCAACCGGTTTGCCACGGGCTGCCTCCGGACTCCCTCGGTGTGATCGCACCGGCATGCCGCTTTGCCCTCTGGCCCCTCGTTGATGCGCAGAAGTGGAGGGAAGGAACCGTGACGTGCCGCCGATATGTGGGATTGCGTTCTGGCAGCTCTAATTGCGGCAGCACAAATAGCCCTTCCTCCCCCCCCCCCACGTTATCCGGCCCATGTGACTGGGGCCTTATTAGGGTTGATTACTTTGAGCATATTATACCTGTTCTGCAACAGTTATATTAGTTGCCAATATGCTTTCAGGCTAAATTCTGTGTGCTTATTCATCAAATCTTTAAAGCCCTTCACAACCCAGGATCCACATATCTGAAGGAATATGTCTATCCTGCATGAATCTGTACACAAACTGCATTCCTCACAACAGTCCTTGCTTTATTGGGCCCTTGCTGCAACATGGCATAGGATGACTGCTGAAATTGATATTAGTATCTTAAATGTGTCTGCTGCATCGTAGCTCCAAAAAGAGGACGGGCACAGAGTTCCTTAGGAAGAGGCAAAAGTGTCCACACCACCTGACAGCCTGAGACAATGGCTTTGAGGCTTAGGGTAGGGCTTGGATGCAGACTGTGGAAATAAGCACCAAGAGAGAAATACTGGAGTAACACATGCTCCTTGGTTTCCAGTTTGATTTGGAAAACCTATCTTGTACCTGATCTGGCTGCTAGGCAGGGTCCATGGGTGAAAGTAACATATTTCTTATTGGGACTGTCTCCTTTGGGGAACTCAAAATATGGTGGGTGGTCATCATTGGTTGTTCACACTGTTGACATGGTAGATGTCCAGGGCTGATGACCAGCTTGGATTCAGCCCCCACCGCTGGTAAAAGTGGAGCAGCTCCCTCCAGGGCTGAGGCACCCTGACCCAGTACAGGATACCCCAGCCTCTTACTTGGCACTGACAGTAGGACAGCAGTTGCAGGCAAGGACAAGGAGCACCACTGAGCTGGGGAATGGGAATCAGCTTCAGCCACTTCAGCCGCTTCCAGTAGAACAGCAAACTCCCACAGTGGCTGCCTCATCACCAGCACTGAAGGCAGCAAGCAACAGCTGGAGGTTGGGGGGGGGGGCTGAGGATAGGCCTCTATCTAGCCCCGGGCCACCAGGGAAGTAGGTGGCACCCCACCCACTTGTAACCACAATCCTGGCAAGATATGGCAGTTGGGATGAGTGAGGATTTGTTGTGGGTGGGGCCAAAGCTTGATCACATCCCAGCAGGAAAAGGGAAGAGGCCAATGGGGGAGGGAGAAGGAGAAGGGTGGTAACTGGTGGGGGAATTGGCCAGCCAAGACAGCCAGCCCATGGGAGAGGGGTCTAATTGGTTCCCAGGGAGAAAAGGGATGGGCTGCGTGCTTTGAAAGAAGGCTTCTCAGCCAGGCCAGGAAGGGAAGCACGGAAGGGAGACTAGGAGGAGGAGGAGGAGGAGGAGGAGGAGAGATTGGATTTATACCCCGCCCTTCACTACCCAAAGGTGTCTCAGAGCGGCTTACAAACTCCTTTCCCTTCCCCTCCCCACCACAGACACCCTGTGAGGTAGGTGGGGCTGAGAGAGCTCTGACAGAAACTGCTCTTT
>NW_015176002.1:591748-600962 GCF_001447785.1 Gekko japonicus
GCACTTAACCACTACACCAAACTGGCTTCCTGAGGAAAGGAAGTACCATCTCAGGGAGGGGATAGGCCAGGTTGTGCCTCTTCTCCTTCCCTTTGTGAGACCTGAAGAAGCCCACACCAAGCAGGGGCAAGATGGCGAAGGGCGGAGGCACAGGAGCACAATAGTACAACAGCAGTGCCATGCACTAATAATGCCACCCCTAGGTACTGCAAACCGCACACTCCTCAGCAACCCATTATCATTCTTTTTCCACCATAGCACCTCTTTCATTAAATGGGATGCCATATGCAAAGCACCACTTTTGCTGCCTTTCAGAAGGCCTGTAAGATGGTTTTAATTCTACAGGACGTTTGGCAGAGTTTTTTCTTATTTTTTTAAGTAGTTTGTTGTTGATGTTTTGACTCGGAACATTTTTATTGCAGCTGGCTTTTAATATTGCTGTGATTGAAAACCACCTTGAGTTTATTGGAAAGGTGGAATAAAAATCCTTTTCAATAAATAAAACACTTTTGTTCTTGTTTTGAAGGGATAGGCTAGAACCGTTCTGCCTTTCCTTCCATTACATTTTTATCCCATCCTTCCTCCAAGAAGATCAGGGTGGTATGTGTGATTCTGCTCTCCCTGCTTAGATTCTTTTACAATGTATTCAAGCTCCTTCACGCAAAGCAGAGATTTTCACTTTCACGCAGATCTTCAGAACTGCATCAAAAGCTGCTTTTGTAATTCAGAGAAATTTTAAAAGCTGCTTCCTTGGCAGTATGTGAGATGGAACAAAAGTTGTTCTTTCCCCATTCTTCCTGTTAGTCTTGGTTTGGTTTGGTTTTTGCCAAGTTCTATGAATTTGCATTATAGACACACATGCCTGGCTCCGCATTCACAGTTTTTGAAAACAGCAGAAAGAAAGAATGTGGTAATCAAACTGTCATCTACTTACATGCATAAGGACCTATTGGACCAGACCAATGGTCCACCTAGTCCAGCATACTGTTTCACACACCAGTCAACCAGTTGCCCTGGAGAGCCAAACCAACAGGTCATAGAGGCCAAGGTCCTCCCCAGCTGCTGCCTCCCAGCACTGGTATTCAGAAGTTTCCTGCTTCTCTAAATGGAGGCTCCCTTCATTCACCATGGGTGATTTCCCACAAGTGCTACTCCGCGCTCACTCCTCCCTTTTGCCCTGATGGTACATGTCAATTTCACACAAGCTGCTGCGCAGCCACATTTTGCCCTGCAGCTTTGCACGATTTCCCCCGTGTCTACTCAATCCTCAAAAAACAGGATTGAGTAGACGTGGGGAAAATCGTGCGAAGCTGTGGGGCAAAATGCGGCCGTGCAGCAGCTTGTGTGAAATTGACACATACCATTGGGGCAAAGAGAAGAGTGAGCATGGAGCAGCGCTTGTGGGAAATCACCCCATGACTAGTAATTTCCGGATGGGCTGCTCCTCTTGTATCTGTCTAACCCCTTTTTAAATTGTCTGTGCTCGTGGTCATCACTACATCCACTGGCACTTAATTAGTAATTAAGTAAAGAAGTATTTCCTTTTGTCTGTCTTGAACCTGTTTTCCAACAATTTCGTTGTATCCCCCTGAGTTATAGTATTATGAGAGAGGGAGGTGTCAAACATATGGCCCGTGGGCCAGACCTGGCCTGTACAGGGCTCTTATCCAGCCCATGAGCAACTGGTGTGAAGGAGGGAAGGCAGGAGGCTTCTCGGGGTGGGGGGAGTGGGCACCTGCAGTGAAGTGTGTGTTGTTGAAGCTGTGGAGAAATAGAAAGGAAATGGTTAGGGGTTGGGGCTAAGATGCTGAGGTAAAATAGTGTGAGAGGAATGGCATTGAAGGCACAGAAAGAGGAGGCATGGTGAGTTTTTTCCCCTCCTGCCTCCCCCGACTGCAGCTCAGCAAACATTGATGAAGCCACTACATGGAGGGCAGAGCCAAGTAGCCAGCACTGCCACCACCACACCAACCAGCTTTGTGTTTTTCAAATGGCAACTGTGAGAGGGGTTGGCAAGAGCAGGAGTGCAGAGCGGTGGTTTGCCGATAGAGGGACGGAGCCAGTGGGGGGGAGAGGAGGAGGAGGGCCAGCATGTGGATTGGGAGGCAAGTGGGCTGTCTTATACATGCTGTTCTGAGGAGGAAGATGTCCCGGTTTCAGAAGTGAGTGGAGGACTGAAGGGGGAAAGGAGCACCATTGTCCCCACTGCACATTTGAACAGCCAGGAGTGAGTATTGGGGCGGGTGGAGGACAGCAACCTCCCACACACACACACACCTGTTCTCAGCCCATGCAGGAAAAGGGGTTATGGGAAGACAAAAAGCACCCCCTTAAGGTTTCGGAAACAGCCTCTGTCAGGACTTTCCCTCAGCACCACCACCTCTGTAAGAAATGCAAGAGGTATGAGAACTGGGGGTGGGAGGATCTAGGAGTGCTAGGTTCAGATCCTCCCTTCCTCCTGAGCCAGGACCCTTTCATCTGGGTCACCTGGGACCAGTTGCTCAGGCTGGCCCACCTCACAAGGTTGTTGCTGGTGACTGGGATGAGGTGTTGGAGGGGTGATTCTGGTGTGCCTCCTTGAGATCCTCAGAGGTAGGATGGGGGAAGAGAGCAACCAAAGCACAAGAGATGGATTGTAGCCGTGCTCGCTGCTGAGGCTGAGTATATATGGGGGTTGAGGGGGGGTGCTGAAAAACTACTTTATTTATTTGCAAGGAAGATGACTCATCACCTAAAAGTGCTATATATACAAAAAGTAAATAATTTGTATGGAGATGTAAAATACCCCCACCCCTTTTATCATATCTCTTGGGGTGGGGGGGGGGAACCTAGTCTTGTATATGATTAAATACATTTATTGGGGCTTTTGCGGGTTCCCCAGTAAATCAATTGCTTTCACTGCTAGGAATCAAGTGCTTTTCTTTGTCTTTTGAGTAAAAACAATATCATTAATTGGATTTGCCTGCATTCTTTATAAAGTTTATCTCTCCGATACCTGGCATTACATTTTATGGCGTACAGGGCCCAGCCCAGCAAAATGACATTTATGTCAGATATGGGCCTCGTAACACATGATTTCACACCTCTGCTCTAGCCGCTTTCTCCACCCTATGTGTAATTTTGTAAGCCTCGTGCCAGTGAGAACCTTCATAGTCCAGTTAAAGTCAGGGGTCTTTTTCTTAGGTCCTCACTACATGTTACATAACCCTCAAGTCTGCCTTCTCCTTTGTAACTATATGTCTGGTCCTGGGGCTCCATTTGGCCTCATGTTTATAAGAACTTGAGTAATGAATGATTAGGTGTAACCAACTTGGGTTTTGTCTGCAACTGAATGTTAGCCAGTTGATGGTGCCATCGTTTTAACCTCTAATTATCAGTGGTTTATATGGTAATTAGAGACATGGAGGGGACTTGTTGCTATGGAGTTTAATGACCCTGACCCTCTTTGCCTGGCAAAAGTTTTGCTTTTGGACTCAAAACATCATATTTCATAAAAAGACCAACATTTCTGAAATATCTGTATGTGATCTCTTATCTCTACCTTTGCTGCTTAAAACCCGCCTTGCTTGAGGTATTACTTTTTTGACTCTGGACTGGCAAACAAATTCCTTATCAATGAGAAGAGGCAATAGGGAGGATAGCCTTCCTCCTCTTTTCAGTGGCTTTATGTGAGTATCATGTGGCTCCTTTCATTTTTCCACCTGTCTTATGGGCCAAAAAAAGAGAAATGAGTTGTCAGAAAAAATCTGGATTGTGTAATGTGTAATGAGGCCATTAGAATCTGAGGAAGTAAGCAGACATACTTTCACTGAAGTTGGCAAGACAGTCATTCATTTGATCAGTTTTTAGAATTCACATGATATTTCCATCACATTGCATGCCAAGGTTTTCTGAGTTGCCTCTCCACTTATTTTTCAAACCTGATTTGTGGTCTTTAAAAAAAAAACACACACACCCTTAATTGTGGCATCTGGTTATCCATTGTGGACTGGCAACGTGTTTTTAAAGCGTCTCAAAGCTACAAGCCATTTAAATTTTCCTCCTTACCTCAAGCAGCTTTTGCATCTTGGCTGAATTTGTTCTTTCCTGTTGACTAAGGGCCACATTCCTAAATCACCCTTTAATCAGTCATTTTCTACTTCTTGTGCAGAGGCTTTAATTACTCTGCAGAACCAAAGCAGAAAGAAGCTTCTTGAAGTGAAGAGAGGAACCTAAGGGGACAGGGGTGGGGAGAAATAGAATCTTTACTGAATGGGACTGGCTTCTCCCCAGGGCTTTTTTGGTAGAAAAAGCCCAGCAGGAACTCATTAGCATAATAGGCCACACCCAACAGCAGAAATTCATTAGCATATTAGGCCACACCTCTGAGAGCACAGCTCATTAGCATATTAGGCCACACCCCACATGTTACCAGAAGTGTGGTCATCCAACCACACCCACCTTTTGCTTCTTATTCTGTTTACTTTGTTGTCAAAACCCAGAGGGTTTTTTTTGTAGCAGGAACTTCTTTGCATGTTAGGCCACACACCCCTAATGTAGCCAATCCTAATGAGTGTCTGCTGTTAGGTGTGGCCTATTATGCTAATGAGTTCCTGCTGGGCGTGGCCAACTCAGGAGCCAGCCGGAACTCCGTTCCTGTGCGTTCCTGCCCAAAAATAGCCCTCTCCCTAAGCATGCAGTAGCATCTTGTCCATAGGAATGGCCCTTGCCAGATTCTTAAATGGAATATATTTGTTTGTAGCATTTCTATCTCACTTTCTAACTTCAAAAAACATCCTCCAGGTGGCTTATAATAAATAAAATTACAATCATAACTAAGTTCATCCACCAGGGTAACTAAAGTTTTTTGAGTCCCAAATCCATATTGAAATCCATTCTGAAATACTGCTGCTTTATGGCAGACCACTGGTCCATCCTGTCCATCATCTGTTCTGACAGGCAGTGGTTCTCCAGAGTCTCGGGCACAGAAGGGTCATTCCCAACATCAGCTGTCTGAGACCAGGGACTAAATCTGGAACCTTCTGCATGCAAACAAGTTCTTGACCACCAAGACTCTCCTCAATCATAAAATATAGCACCTCCCCCCCCCCAGTGCCAGGAGTCTTCCACTAATGCAAGAGTTCTACTGCAACTGGAAAAGTCTCCTGAGTACATGGAAGTCTCCTTGAACCAAGAGGCAGCACAGCCATTAGCAGAACAGATCCATAGGATTTACCCTGTCTAAGTCCTATTGTTTTCACTCAGCCTTGACTAACCATAACTGGACTGGGACTATAACCCAATGGTATCTTCCCATGCTGTAAATTAAAAGAGAGACAAGGGAAGAGTTTCACAGTGAATGTCACCTTCCCCTGTTATGGAGATTGCTAAGGAGTGGGTGCAGAGGACACCTTCCCTTCCTGCGATCCAGGAAGACATGTAAAACAGTGTTATTTCAAAGGGGATTAGTTGGGGGTTAAATTGTTAAATAGCAGTTGGCAAGCAAGAAATTGCAAGTAGATAAATAGGTACCACTTCAGTGGGAAGGTAACAGCGTTCCGTGCGCCTTGGTGTTTAGTCATGCCGGCCACATGACCACGGAAATGTCTTCGGATAGCGCTGGCTCTTCGGCTTTGAAACGGAGATGAGCACCGCAACCCTAGAGTCGGATTCGACTGGCTTTCAAACAAGGGAACCTTTACCTTTACTAAATTGTTTCAGGGATATCTAGCTATGCTGTTTTTAGCTTGCATGTTACATTATCATTGTATTGCATTTCTTTGCAGCTTCTTGCCGGTCTGCTAGCCACCTTGAATCTTAGGCAATAAGGCAGGATATAAATATTTTAAATAAATAAATATTGTTTTCTGCATGCCCCAAATGATCATTATTTCTAGAATCTTCTGACTGAAATTGGGAAGTGTCCTCTTTCTGAAGATGATCAGTACTGGTCATTGTAACTTGCTGAAAAGTGAACTCTCAAATTCAGAACTATAAAATATGCTGTGGAAGGGGCGTGGCTCAGTGGTAGAACATCTGCTTGGCATGTAGTAGGTCCCAGGTTCAGTCCCTAGCATATCCATCTTGAAGCACCAGACAGTAGGTGATGTGAAAGATCTCTGCCAAAGACTCTGGAGAGTCACTGAGGCTGTGGTCACACACACTAAATAATCTACTTTCAGTGCACTTTCCAACTGCATTTTACTGTGTGGACTTGGATTGAAAGTGGATTATTTAGTGTGTGTGACTGCAGTCTGAGTAGACATTACTGACCTTGATGGATCTGAGTCAGTATAAGGCAGCTTCATGTGTCATGTGCTCAGAGAGGAAAAGGGTTTTTGATTTTTAACTCATCTGTCAGGATAGTTGCCAGCATCTTATTCATATTTACTCAGGAAATAAGACATATTTCCTTGAACATTCACCAGATGGGTTAAACATGTGCTTGTTTACTGGAGTGGATCAAATGTTTTCCCTTTTTGCAACTGTAGGGCATTAAACACATTCATAATGTCTTTATTCTTACCATTTATTAAGTATTGTGTATCTTTATTTCAGCCACTCTGAAGTCTGTCAACCCACCAAAAAACAAACAAAAGAAACAACTTTTTTGCTATATTATAAAACTCTCCTCCATTCTCAGATACATGCTCCAGTTCTCAAACTGTTAATTAACCAGTCCAGAAATGTTTCTGTGAGATTTTATATGGAACTTGAAGTGCCAATTTATGCGAATGCAAACACAAACTTGCCAGTCTTAAGGAGGTGTTTACTGAAATTCTAAAAGGATGTTAAGTGCCTCAGTGTTAGTGGCCTTTAATTCTGTCAGTAAGAAATGCCCCAAGAAATGGAAAATAATGCAGTGGCAAAGTCAAACAAATCAGTGACTTTGGGACAATTTAAGCTTGAGGGGTTGTCTTGTTTTTGATTATTTTTATTATTGCAAGAGAGAAAACAACACACATGGTCTTACACTGTGAAAAAAAGTATTCTAAAACATGATGAGCAATTTTGTAGAAATTGATTTTTAATAGCACAACCATAACGGAGCCATATTAAGTAAGTCATTCATTGGAACTGTCTACAGGCAAAATACTTCTGAAATGAGCTGTCAGTTTTGTGGTGGCATTGGCATTCTTATTGTTTTATCACGTGTGTGGATTTAGCAAAGGCATGTGTAGGGCTAAGTCATGCGCATTCCCCTTTCACGTATGCTTTGCAAAACTTGTTTCCTTAGGCATATTGATTTAACAATTATAAAATACATTTAGAATATGTTGATGTTGGCATACTCAGGAACATATGTTTAGAGAAAGATGTTTTCCTCCAGGATTTTTCCCCCTCTCAGAATCATGGTTTTCAGAACTGTTCTACACTGAAGATTCTAGGACACGTTCTAAGACACTGCTTCAGAATATGGCCCATATTCCCTTGTACAGCTCATAATCCAACCAGTAGTCTCCAGCTACCACACACTTCAGGGGAAGCCCAGTAGTGGTGGACTCATTGTCATTCAGAGACGTTGTCTGCCATATGCCGTTCGTAATGAAAAGGGCCGTCAAGTTGCAGCTGACTTGTGGCAACCCCATAGGGTTTTCAAGGCAAGAGCTGTTCAGAGGTGGTTTGCTGATCTTATTAAGAAACTCCCAGAAAGTGTCTGAGGGACTCCAGAACTCCCCAGAACACAGTTTGAAAAGCACCACCTCAGTTAATTCCAATGTGTTGCTTAAAAAGGGCGTAATCCCCACAGATTTATATGCAAACATTTGAACTTGACCTCCTTCCATAATTCTTGTCTATGCTACAGATTTTGTTTTCTTGCTGAGTAATTCTTTTTACTTCCTCAGGGATTACCTTGTGACTTTCTGAGGTATATTCCTAGCAAAAGTCAACTTTTTAAAAAGCCCCAGCCACATGCTCATAGTCTTTTCCCCTCAGTAATATTTCTTGTGTCTCTTTTTCTTAGTTTTCCTTCCAGAGGCTGCCAAGACATTTCCTCAGACTTTAAACACTCTTCAGGTCTGTTTGATGCTGAGCATTATGTTTTTTTTCATCTGTTGGGGGAGGGCGTCATTATGCTGTTGTTTTAATTTAAGGCTGGTCTTTAATTTCTGCTCTGCAACAATACACTGAGGACTAGTCAATGAAAGGGGATCTCTGCTACCAAGCAGAACAAATTTCTCTTCCTTGGACTCTCTTGATAAAGCACTTACTACCTTAGTGTCTGCAGGCAGGTAGTCCACACTTCCTTTATCATGTACAATACAGCCATAGAACAAAATAAATGCTATCAATCAGTGTAAGTTCAGAAGCAAAGCCCTGTTTACATTGTTCCTTTGAGATGCAATGTTTCCTGTTAGACTCTGCCCATAACATTGGATTCAATGGGTTTTAAACAACCTAACTTCCTAATTTGAAATGTTTTAAGGTGATTTTCCAAAAGGTTTGAATCAGCTTACAAAAATACAAACATTAAAGTAAAACCAAAGTTTATCTCTCTCTATAATAATGCTGTTTTAAAGTGGCAACATTCTATGCGCTCCCATTGACTGTAAAATGCTCTCCCTCAGCCATTGGCCCATCAGCCGCCACTCAACAGTACTCGCGTGCCATTGGCTCAGTGCTGGGTCTGCTTCTCTTCCCTACCCACTCCCCCTTCAGCCACTTTGCCTGGCTTTCTCTCTTGACAAAGATGCTTCTCCTGCTTTCCTCCTGTGTGGGAGTAACGTTTCCCTCAGTGGCTGTTGGTAGGTGTAACGAAATGGCAGTTACCTGTGTTTGTTTAAAATGTCCCACCATAAGGTTTAATTGAGCTGTAGTTCCAGAGAGGGGCCTATAGTAGTATCACTCACTGGGTTGAATGGGGCTTCTTCATCTGCTGGACTACAATTCCCTCAGTAAAGCAAAACACAAAAAGGAAACTGTGCAAAAATTGCTGCAGACTACAATTCCCAAGGCCAAAAAGAGCGGGGAAAGAGGGACTGTCCAAAGGGGCAGGGCAGCATCAATATAGACTGAAGCCCATCCAGGGAGGAGGCCATCTTCGTCCTACAGGAGGTTAGGAAAGGCTCCTGCTGCCTGTGCTGACCAGGCTGTCCAGGCCACAGTGGGAACCCTGGGAGGCAGCAGAAATTCAGCCACTCCATAGTTGGCTGCACTGGGGAATGAATGGAAGTTTCCCTGCTCTCTTGGGCCAGAGAGAGAGAGAGGCTAGAGCAGAGACCCAGAGACCGGT
>NW_015176002.1:601426-628770 GCF_001447785.1 Gekko japonicus
AGAGATCCAGGTTCTTGCTGTAGAAGCTGAGTGGGTGATTTTGGACCAGTCGCCTTTCAGCCTAACCTACCTCACAGGGTTGTTGTGCAAGTTAATAGGGGGAGAGGAGAATTATGTTACCTGCTTTGGTCCCCATTGCAGAGAAAGACTACTTTTCCTCCTGGGAAACTATTGTTGCCAATCTCCAGGTGAGGGCTGGAGATCACTCAGAATTACAACTGCTTTCCAGATGGCAGAGATCAGTTCCCCTGGAGACAATGGTGGGCTCTGTATCCTTATATGCTGCTGAGGTGGCCCCCATATGACAGCCAATGTGACGTAGCAGTCAGGGCTTCAGAGCACGGGAGAGGTTGCAGGTGTGTGGGGGGTGGAAAGCTGAAGAGTGAGGGGGAAATAAAGGTAGGTTGATGATTGGCTGGGAAGGAGTATAGGGTTGCCAACTCCAGGTGGGAAATTCCTGGAGATTTGAGGGATGGAGCCTGGAGAGGGTGTGGTTTCAGGAGGGGTGGGACCTCTGACAGGTAGAATGCCATAGACTCCACCCTCTAAACCAGCCATTCCCTCTTGGGGAACCATTGTTGCCAATCTCCAGGTGGGGACTGGAGATCATTCAGAATTACAACTGCTCTCCAGAAGGGGGAGGGGAGGAGATGGAAATCTGAAGTCAGAGGGGCAGATCAAGGTAGGTTGATGGTTGGCTGGGAAGGAGATAGGGTTGCCAACTCCAGGTTGGGAAATTCCTGGTGATCTGAGGGGTGGAGCCTGGAGAGGGTGGGGTTGAGGAGGGGTGGGACCTCAGACAGGTGCAATGCCATAGACTCCACCTTCCAAACTAACCATTCCCTCATAGTGAACCATTGTTGCCAATCTCCAGGTGAGAGCTGGAGAACACTCAAAATTACAGGTATCAGAGATCAGTTCCTCATAGGGAACCATTGTTGCCAATCTCCAGGTGAGAGCTGGAGATCACTCAAAATTACAGGTAGCAGAGATCAGTTCCTCTGGAGAAAATGGTGGGCTCAGTGTCATTATACCCTGCTGAAGTCACCAGAGCAAATTGACACTGAGTGCCCAAGGCATACTCTGGTTTCTCTTCAGATTGCATAAATCTTTCACCTTTTACTAAAGAGTGCCCAAGGCCGGGGCACCCGCCCAGAGCCTCTTTCTAGAGCTCGTTGTATTTATTTCCACAACAAGCCTTATTCCTAGTTCGATTAATAAAACCCAAGGAGAATGGCACTGACAAACTCAGAAAAATGCCCAAGAAGATTGATAGTACCCAAACTAAGCCCAGTAAGATGTGCTTGACAGCATGCTCTAAGGCAACTAAGGGGACACTTTGGGGCCATGATTGTAAACAGATTGCTTCTGTTAGATGCTGTTCTACCTGCCCTGATAGAATATGAAGTAACACCTGATCAGAAGTGCATAATGGCAGTCCATCTCAGCTCTGTGTACATAGATATGGATCACATATGTTCCATGAAAAAAATCATGTAATATAGTTTTATAAGGATCAATCAGAACATTACCAAAAAAACGTGTGCTAGATTTTGAGTTCCCAAGATCTTTTCACTGGGCTTGATGATAAAGGTAAAAAGGAAAAGATGTTCAGAGAGTGATGGAAAAGCCCCAGTCTTCAGCTTCTAGCATCTTAATGTGGAAAAGAGGATGCCTTAATTGGATTACAGGGTTTTGGGTGCAGATGGTTTTCAGGATGCACTGAAGGTTACTGGGACAAAGAAGCAGAAAAGGCCAGCATGTCTCAATTTGGATTTCACAGTAAAACTTTTTCTCTCCCTCCCATAATACTAGAACTTGGGGATGCCCAATGTAGTTGATAGACAAAATTAGGACAGACCAAAGTGAATCCTAATTAAATTGTGGAATTCATTGCCAGTGGATGTAGTGATGGTAAAAGGTAAAAGTTCCCTTGCTCGAAAGCCAGTCGAATCCGACTCTAGGGTTGCGGTGCTCATCTCCGTTTCAAAGCCGAAGAGCCACATGTAGTGATGGACATGAGCACAAATGGCTTTTAAAAGGGGTTAGAATCTTTGTTGGCCCTCCAGGGCGACTGGTTGGCCACTGTGTGAAACAGTATATTGAACTAGATAAACCACTGGTCTTATCCAACAGGGCTCTTCTTCTGTTTTTAACCGTTTGAATGCACTGTGGGCATATTATTGTCCCTGGATATTCTAAGATATTCCCAGGACATTTCCAAAGTCAAAACATATGTCCCAATGTACTTTGGTGCTTTTCTCTGTACTGTATTAGCAGGTACTTGCTCAGAAATGCATTTATATATTTACTTCATTTGTACACCACCTTCCTCCCTAATGAGGACCCAAAGCAGCTTACGTCATGCTCCTGTCTTCCATTTTTTCTTCACAACAACCCTGTGAGGCAGGTTAGGCTGAGAGTGTGTGACTGGCCCAAGGTCACGCAGTAAGCTTCCATAGCAGAGTGGAGAGTCAAACCCGGGTCTCCCAGATCTTACTCCAACACTCTAACCAACCACATTGTATATGGGAATGTGTATGTAAATACAAATATATTTTAGTAGGACTGTCTTCCCAAAAAATGTGTTTAGTACTCAGGCACAACAGCACTCACTTGGAAGCAACCAAGCACATGGTGAGCTGTAGAGCAAACCTTGGCAGGACTGAAACTGAATGGAGTGGCAGGCCACACAAAGGTCAGTCCAAAGTCAACAACAAGTGGGGAGATGAGCATCCATCCAAAGTATACCAAGTATGCAAGTGAGGGAGGAGGGACAAGTGGAATGGAAGCTGGCGAACTGTAGCTGTGTTCACATTACAGTGAGCACATGTACAACCTGCCTGTACATGTGTACATTTGTTTGTTAGAAGGAGCCAGTGTGCATTCACTTTACAAATGCAATTGGGGGGCAGTTTCTGGATAAATGTGGTGTTTGTATCATACAAACAGCTGCACATGCATTGACTGTAACATGAGAATTACACAAGACATGTGTCAAGAACAATCAGGTGTACATTGTACATAGATTGCAGGTGCATTCACTGTAACTTGTGAACAGGGCTTTACAAGGGAGATAATTATGTTAATGTTTTATTAATCTGCATCTATGTACAATTTACTATATTCCTTGTTCCAGTAGGTAGGTAGGTAGGTAGGGAACAGAGGAAGGGAAAGAAAGAGACTTAATTTCTCAAAGAGAAAATGGTGTGTATAGGTTTTGTAACAATGATAAATCGTATATGTCAAGCCCTTCTTTCCCAATAATGAGAGAAAGACTATCATGCTTGGTCTGCCTATAGGCCATTAACGGTTAGAAAATCCCATCTCCCTTGGTCATCTGGGCTTAATTAATTCTCACCTTTCTACAGATCAACTGTTCCTGGCACCTTCGCAGCAAAACAGGTGTTGATGCAGTCCGAATAATCCAAGTGAGTGACAAAAGGCCAGCAATCAAAAAGAGAAACAAGCACTGACATTGATGTGAGGCTTCATCTAGTTTGCAAGCAGTGCGACAGTGGCTTTCCTTTTGTCGATGGCCTTAGCTGATGCACATCATGACAACTGCCAGTATTGGTGGCAACTTACAGGCTGCCTTTTGCAATTAATTAATGGGGGAGCTGCAATCCTGACCCCTAGACAGAGATGCTGCTGAAAAGAGCAAGAATGCTGTTCTGAACAGCTGCCTGATAAGGATCTGCTTCCTATTTCATTCAATAAAATATTGTTATGTGGCAAAACTATTGACTGTCTTAAATGGGGGAAGAACTGTGCTCTATTGTATGCAAGGCTGGAGATGGATGCTCTTCAACCAGTGAAGTTCATAACCTTCCCTTTAAAATCTCTGCTTCCTGCCGCAGCAGCACTGTTGCACTGCCCTCATCCTGATATTCACCTCCCTCCCTCTGCTCCTTTGTGTAGCTTTCAACAGCTTTAGCTCTTCTGCAAGCACTTGGTATTGTTTCCAACTATCCCTGATTCATCCTCCCCAATTCCCAGCCCCTCCCGCCACCACTCTTCTGCTGCAGTAAGATACTGATAGACTGGCGGAACAGTGGGATGGGATGGAGAGAGTGTCCAGGGAGATCTGGGTTTAACTCAGCTATGAAGTTCACTTGGCCTGGGCCACTCGTGGTCACTCAGGGCCAAGCTACAAGTTATTGATGGGCTACACATGGAGCAGCCAATGTGGCAAATATCCCCATGGGGCTATTTCAGGTCAAGAAAGCAGCTCAGGTGGAAGGCAGGAGAAGCCCTGTGCACTTGACAAATGAGTTCCCACAGTGATCTCGCAAATAATGTCTGACCTTAAGCCATCATGGTGGTCACATTTCAAATGTAGAAGAAGTAGAGGAGAAGAGATTGGATTTATACCCCGCCCTTCACTACCCAAAGGAGTCTCAGAGCAGCTTACAATCTCCTTTCCCTTCCCCTCCCCACAACAGACACCCTGTGAGGTAGGTGGGGCTGAGAGAGCTCTCTCAAGGACTGACCGTGAGAGAACAGGCTCTGAGAGAACTTGTGACTGACCCAAGGTCACACCAGCAGCTGCATGTGGAGGAGTGGGGATTCAAACCCGATTCTCCCAGATTAGAGTCCGCACACTTAACTACTACACCAAAGTGGCTCATATACCTCATATAGTTCAGCCCTTAGCCTAACATTGTAAGGAAAAAAGGATATTTTCATCATGTAAGCTACCCTGAGCTTTTTTGAAGGAACAGAGGCTATTTCTTTCCCACAGAAATCCATTCAACACCAGTCATTTAGTTCTGATTGACCCTGTCCATGCACATAAACGTGTAAAGGTGCCTTACACCAAGTTAGATCATAAGACTCTCAGGCAGAGAAAGGAAACTTATGCTGAAGTAAACCTTGGCCCCAGTCACACGGGGGGGGGGAGCACGGCCAAAGCGTGGCTTATCTGAGCTGCAGCAAAATAGACGCACAGTGGCGGGATCAGACAGATCCCTCGAGCCGCCACGCAGTTGCTCCCCGGCACATTCAGATGCCGGGGGGGGAGCCATGGAATGGAGAGCGAGGCAGCCGGCTGCGCATGTGTGCGCATGCACAGTTTGGCCGGGAGCCTCGAATGCTGCGGAAGACGGGCACGCCAGCGATCCCACGGCCGCCCTTGCTGCGGAGCTTCAGGTAGGTAGTACTCTTTTCTAGGGTTTTTTTTTTTAATGCGCGGTTTCGCCCGGAAAGGACGGATCGGGGACGGGTGCACTCCGCTTCCTAGATGTTGCTGTGTGATTGCGCCCATTTGATGCGCCCCCAATCCGTCCCTCTTGCAGGGCAAAACCTTCCGTGTGACCGCGGCCTTTGTTAGTCTTTGAAGGTTCACTCCTAAGTTAGCTTAGTGGAGCCAGAGACAATATCCTGCATGTTGAAAGGACTGGACTGTGTAATGTCGCTTGAAGTTAGCACAGCCTTCAGAGTAGAGAGTAAAGGACCAGATAGGGTGCTCCCTGAGCTTTCCTTTGTCTGCCCCTGCTGCTGTCCCTTTGTTACATAGAATGTGAAATATACTGGGTTCAGACGCATAGAAGTGATCGGCTCATAGTTTATTAGTGATTCATCAAGAGAAAGAAGACTGCAATTCCTGGCTGAAGCCAGGTATTTATGCCTGAAAAAGGTTACACCCAAAAACACCCCACTCCCAACAAGAGGCTATTTACACTCTATTGTTTCCCAATTGGTTTACTCTAGGATCCCTGTCACCCTACTTGTCCATTCTAGGATCCTAGCAATCTATTGTTATGCATCCCCAAGCTCAGTCTTTTGCAAGGACAGTTCAGGCTCAATACATAACAGAATGCTACTCTTAAGGGTTCCTTTCTTCTGGTCACTTCCCTTCTCTCTCTCTTCCTCTGTCCACCATGAGGACTGGACCTACTTTCTACAGTTTCTCTCCATCCTAGCCTAGATAGCTAGAAGCCTTTACTCTGCCTTTCCTATCTAGTACAGAGTTCTCTCACAATAAAAACTTCTGTTTTTTCCCCCAAGACATTTTCCAGACTGCAGCCACCTTCCGTGTTTCTGTTAATGTCGTGGCACTTCCAAATTATCAGTTCACACTGACATTTTTTTTCTTTGGTCTTTCCCCACCAGTCTTCTGTCCCTTCAGATTCACATTTGAAGATTGTTTTTCCACTTTTTCTTTTTGTTTTGCATATGCACTGAAGCGCTACAGCAGGCTCAAGGAGATATGTGAGGATCTGTGCATTTCAGGGGCTCCAAGCATGCCTATTAACCCGACCCTATACCTCCAAACCCGATCTTGCCTAGAAGGACTAAAGATCACACTTAGAAGCTCTGAATTCCCCCTTGCCCTCAGAGCACTCTCCCTTTCCCCCTTTGCATCAGAAGATTTTACACCCCTCTTCCCTGACAAAATTGGCTCTGAGGTTTTTGCTCTGGAGTTTGAATGAAATAGAAGCAATGATTGGCTGCTGATGTCCAGACTGATCGAACAAAGCGCTTGAGCGTATCAAAGTATATTATAACATACAACAATATTAAAGCAGATACTAATACACAAAAGAATGGTAAGTTTCAGGTGAAGGTGAACTTCTATCAAAATGCAAGTGAATCCGACGAGAACCTCCGGAATGACTCTTCATTTCGCCTCTTCATCAGAAAAATTCCTATGCTTGTCTAGTTTCATTCATACCACAGTTTGACATATCATATACAAATCTTCTCCTGGTTTTTCTACCATAAATACATTCTTAAAACAAACATTTCACCGGACGTGACTTAGTTCATGATGCAAAGTGCCTTCACTTTGTTTGGATACAGGAGAAAAACCCCGGTAATATTGGGAAATGAAAATGGAACTTTAAGGCAGTCTGGAAAACCCCACAGTGAACAACCTCAAGTGTCATCTTATTCTTCAAGCAGCCAGACTATAGAATTCCTCTGTACAGAGACTGCTTTCGGTGCATGCAAAGCATGTGAACTGTGGTCGCTCCCAAGAAAATGTTATGGCGCATACAAAATGTTCTTATGCTGCATCAGGCTAATAATCTCTCTAGAAGAGTACTATCTCCTTTGATTGGCTGTAACTTTGCTCTTGTCCCAACTCCCAAGCATGTTCTTTTAACCTGGGAGATACCAGGGCCTGAACTTGGGAACTTCTGTATGCAAAGCAAATGCTCTGTCACTCAACTTCAGGCAGTCTCACTCAGAGGAACAATAGCCTTTGCTTCTTATAGGCCTATTCTTTGTTTGGCAGTTCAACCTCAAGATTTGGTAAATAAAACTCCCCTCTCCAAGGCATCCCATGTGAAAGAAAATTAAAAGAGAATGTTAAGTTCCTCAAAATCAAGGGCTGCACTGTAGCAAGACATGTGTTGTTATAAGCAGGGGTCTTGTTGTAGAAAAAGAGCTGCCGGAGCTCATTAGCATAACTCATTAGTATAACTTATTTGCATATGCCACGCCCCCTGACATCACCGGAAGTGACAGAAGGCCACACCCCCTGACATCACCGGAAGTGTGTCAGAAGGCCCGGCTACTTACCCTCCTGCTTCATCCTCATTCCCAAACGGAATGAGGATCGAAGCAGAGGGCGGGGTAAAGAAGGGGGCGGGGGTTCACCACGTGACCGCCCCGCCCCCTAGAGGTTCTCTTCCGGAGCTCCGTACCTGAGAGCTCCCCCCCGACTAGAGCCCTGGTTATAAGGGCAAGATGTTTCACAAACATCCCATTTAATTTGTGTGCTTAGTAGTTGCATCAAATGTTTCCCTAAATATCTGAAGCATCTGAACTTTTAAGAGAAATCTGTTTTAGTTTGTTTTTAAAAACTGAAGTTAGTGGAAATGCAAGTTGGGAATTTATTTCCAGGGAGTAGATAAACACTTAATTAAAAAATTAATTCAAAGATACTGAGTTGATGTACTGAAAACTGATTAAAATATGCCCCTAAAGGCCAATTCACAAATCCAATTTATGCACTTGTGATTTTTTTCTAACATGCTAAAAGTAAAGTTTCCAGAGTTGTTGAGTACTTTTACTTTAGTCCCTAGTTATATTTCATAAGTGATTCAGTCCTTAAAGAAAACATCAAACTAACGTAACAAAAATACATATGAAACACAAAAAATAGTCAAGTTTCCAAAATGTAAACACAAAACTGAGACTTGTAACATGTTCTGAACCTGCACTCTAGAGCAGGGACATCAAGTATAAGGCCACGGCTCTTGTCAAGCCTGCAAGCAACAGGTGTGAGGGAGGGAACAGGAGGCTGCTCAGGCGGGAGTGGGTGGTACCACTCCAATTGTACCTTCAGCACAGCAGAACAACCTCATCTGCAGCAGTCAAGCAGAACCCCTTCACTTCAGTGGCAGCCTCACTGGTAAGTTGGGAGCCACCGCAGCCGCATTCATGCTTTCTCAGGGTTCCAAGGTAAGGTTGCATGCCTCTCCACTCGGCCTGCAGCTCCAGGTATACAGTCCCAGATGGCTGTAGGGATCGGCATTTGCATGGGAGGGGCACAGAGGATCCTCCACTGGGACCTGCTGGTGGCTATCACCATATTCTTGGCCCCCCATGTCAGCTGGCCCATGGGGGGATTCTTTGGCAGACATTGGGAGCCTAGTCCTCCCACCAAACACGCAACTTGGTGGCTGGGCCTCCCTCCGCCATGGAACACCTAGCAGCCTTCAGCCATAGGTGCTCACCACTTGGGGAGTGGAGCCAGCAGTCTCTGGCTATACTGGTCACTTGGTGGCCTGAAATCTCTGCCACACACCTGCTGGTGGCTATCACCATATTCTTGCCCCCCTCATGACAGCTGGCCCATGGGGGGATTCATTGGCAGTTTTGTCCACACATTGGGAGCCTAGTCCTCCCACCAAACACGCAACTTGGTGGCTGGGCCTCCCTCTGCCATGGAACACCTAGCAGCCTTCAGCCATAGGTGCTCATCACTTGGGGGGTGGAGCCAGCAGTCTCTGGCTATACTGGTCACTTGGTGGCCTGAAGTCTCTGCCACACGTGCGGCCTTGTGCATGCCATGTTGGTGCCCTGGCTCACAGCACTGACAGCAGGAGCAGGCTGGGGAAGGGGTTTGCCCCCCCTTCCAGGAAGTGCAGGGACATCTGCCCAGCACTGCACCACTGGCTCTCCAATCCTGCCCATGTGGGTTTTCTTCTGCCACCCCACCCCCTAGCCCATGGGGCTTTGCAGCGAGGACACACCAACTCAGAGCTTACCAGCTGCTGTACTTTATACAGTTTACCTGGTATTACACTTTATGGCACACTGGCCCGGCCCGACAAAGTGACATTTATGTCAGATCCGGCCCTCGTAACAAATGAGTGTGACAGCTCTGCCAGCCTAGAGCTTCTTCTCTTTCCCCTTCTGAGCTCCAGCAACAAAGCGCTCCTGAAGATTCCATCTGATTGCGACCTGGGGATTCACAGGTATGTCACATCAGTGCAGGGCATTTCATTCATCACACCCCCACTACAAAACTCCTGTCTTGACGAATTTCAAGGGCCAGACAGGGTATTCTCAGCAGTCATACCTTTACTCTGGCAGTCCCTTCCTGAATGGCTCTGCTAGGGCCAATTTAAACAGTCTAAGGACAAGTGTATGCAAGTGGCAGAATCAAGAAGTACATTTCCTTAGCGTGTACTACTTCAAACTACTTCAGTATTGAATGCACATGTGTGGTAGGCAACCCTTCCTACAAACTGGAAAGTAGCATGTCAGAGAGGAAGGTTCAACCTAGATTCTTCCCTGAAATACTCTTTGCATTAGGGTTGCCAGCCTCCAGGTGGTGCCTGAAGAGCTCCTTGAATTGCAACTGATTTCCAGAAAATGGCTGCTTTGGAAGGTGGACTCTATGGCATTACACCTTGTGGAGGTCCCTCCTCTCCTCAAATCCCGTCCTCCTCAGGCTCCGCCCCTCAAATCTCCAGGAGTTTTCCAAGCTGTCTGCAAGAAAAGCTTGTCTGGGAGAAAATTCAAATACACAGTTTCCAGTCAATGATATTGGCGAGTGTCACTCGAAGCCTAAACTGGATGAATGTTTGCAGGAGAACACTGTTCAAATGGCCATTGGGATAAGAGAGCAAAGGATAAGAGAGCGAATATAGATTTTTATAGGCATTGTAGAATCGTTATTGTTTTGGCCTTCATAGTTTTAGTGAGGGTTCTCTCCTTTTTTTGTAACGATGAAGCATATCTGGAAAAGTGGTTTAAAATAATTGGGTGAGTGTGGGTGTACATCCATAAATAAATATTATTGGAGTAATCCCACACCTGTGGTTTGCCCATTCACTCAGTGAAAAAGAACCCAGACTGACACACATACAAATTACATCTAAATGTTAAATTATTTTAATTTTCGGGAGTGTTTCCTACAGTCTGGGATAGTTTTACACCACTTATGTTAGTGCTACAATGCTATTTTCAAATGTTGTTTAAAATGTGAATGCATTTCCCTTTCTGCATCTAGAGATGAGATATTTGGCACAGTTAAAGGACAGAAGTGCTTCTTTTGTCTAGTGTTTTCTGTGGTTACATATCCTGCTCCTAATTATTTACAAAAAAAAAAATCCTGCCTTTATGCCTTCATCAGGGCCACCAAGACAGCTAACAAATTAAAAACATATATAATAAAACCACATCTTAAAAGCGATTAAAAACAAGCAAAAACACATAATTCAAACAATTTAAACCAGAGGTAAAATACATACAAAAATATAAAAATAAAATATATGGCAGGGAAGGAAGGGCATGGCTTCACGAGAAACAGCCACTTGAATCCAGAGCCCCTCTTCTCCCACCCCCTAAAACTGATAAAACCGCAACTCGCAGAGGCCCAGGAAAAAGGGCAGAAACCACAGATCTTAAATCAACAGCAATCCCTTCTGGTTTCTGAATATTTTTGTCAAAATAAATCCAAAATAGGGCCTTTGGCAAAACAACACTAGACTTTTAAAATGGCTACCAAATCTGCTACTGGACAATGACAGGATGAATCCCAGGAAAACTCAGTTCTCATTAAAGTGATGAATGAGATGGAGTCCAGAATAGTACTAAATATGAAAACTCTCTTTGAGCCAATTCAAAAACAAATGGAAGAAATAAAACAATCTTTACGGGAAGTCAAACAAACTTCGGACAGTGCCCTAACTCTGGGCCAAATACTTCAAGAGGAAACTCAATCTCTACATATAGAGGATGAAAATTTATGGTCTCAGGTGTTAAATCTGGAATTGTATGCTTGTCAATTAAATTTGAAATTCCGTGGTTTTTCTGAAAAATAGGAAAATAATATGGAAAGCCAACAATTTATAGCACAATGGTTGACAAAACCCTTACTATTAGAAGAAGATATTACACTGATGATCATGAAGGCTTTCACGCTTGGGCCATTAAACAATCCAAAAAGAAGAGTGTCACAAGAAATTGTAGTAATGCTTTACAATCTTCGCATCAAAAGAAAAAATTCTCTTTGAAGGAAGACAAAAAGGGCATTTTGACTTTTTGGACCATAAAATCTAAATTTATCTTGACCTACCAATGGAAGCTACTTCACTTAGAAGAGAGTTGAAACCAATGATCCAAAAGCTTTGGGCAGTTAAACAGTGTTATAAATGGGCACTACCAGCCAGGCTTCATGTTTGGCATGAAGGGAAGCTCTTTGTGGCCACGGATATGGATTCTGGGCTTAATTTACTTCAACAATTGGGGATACCTTTACCCTCAGAATCAGAAAAGAGGAGACTGAAAACAAAACCAATGACTTAATGATTACAGAAATTGAACTACATATCAAACTATATTTCAAAGAAAATGTTAATACAGATTCTTCTTCCACAATAATCTGGAACACTTTAAAACCAGTAGTGAGAGGAATTTTGACTTCCAAAGCATCATATCTAAAGAAATGAAAACAAAAGGAAAGATTAGATTTGTCATCTATATCAAATTTAGAACAAATACATAAGAAAATGGGAAGTACTAAAATTTATAGAAAACCTACAGCAGAAAGAAGGAATTAGAATTATTGGGCAATATTCAGATTCAAAAAAATCTATTATATTTAAAACAAAGGACTTGGCAAAACTCTCCCAGAGTATTAAAACTTTTTAATGTGGAGAGTGACATAGAAACAAAATTCTATACTACTTCTATAAGAAATTCCTCAGGTAAATTACATTTCATTTCAGATACTAATTCCTTTTTAGATTATTATAAATCTCTGTATAAAGCAAACAATATTCATACTGAAAAACTGGAAATACTTTAAATCCCACCTCATTATAAAAAAACTTTTGACAGACCATAAATTATACCTAGAAAATTCCATTTCCAAGCAAGACATTTTAGATGCTATTAAGGTACTAAAAGTGAACAAAGTTCCAGGCACTGACAAGTTTCTGCCAGAGTTCTATAAGAAATTTCCACACCTTTTAGCCTGGCAACTCTGTTCCCCCATCATGGGCAGAAGTTTCAATTACCATATTACCTAAACTCAGTAAAGACCCATCATTAGCACCCTCCTATAGGCCAATATCGCTTTTAAATACAGACTTTAAAATCTTTACATCAATACTGGCAAAACACCTTAATACCTTTATCACTGTTTACATTTCCCAAGCTCAAGTTGGGTTTATGCCTGGAAGAGATCTTCCCAATAATACATTTAAGATATTAAAACTTATTAATTTTTATAAACATAATAATTTACAGTCAATTTAAATTTAGTTAGATATCAAAAAAGCATTCGATTCCTTAGAAATTTCATACCTACAATCTGTTTTAAATAATATGGGGTTTGGTGAACAATTTCTTACAGCAATTTCAGCGAGTAAACTCACCCAATAGCTAGGCTAAAAATAAATAAATCCTTTCTGGAACCCTTTATATTGCAACGTGGAACCCGCCAGGGCTGTCCACTTTCACCATTGCTCTTTGCGATTGCAAAGGAGCCACTAGCAAACCAAATTAGGCAAGACACTTTGATTTGGGGTATTAATATTTCTGGAACTGAGTATAAACCTTCATTATTTGCTGATGATCTTTTGTTGTGCCTTACAAATCCAATCTCACATTTACACTCTACACTAATGGAATTTAGCAATATTTTGGGATTAAAAATAAACATTTCCAAATCTAAAATACTACCCATCATTCTTAATATATATAATAGTTCATTTATTAAGGAACACTTTCACTATCATTGGTCCTTGCCATATTTACCCTACCTAGGGATAAATATACCTAATGACAGGAGCTGAGGTTGATGAAGCGGGAGCTTAGACGGCTAGAGAGAGAGTGGCAATGTGCATCAAGAGCATCCTATAGGATGTTTATGAGATCCCATGAGATGGCAGTCAAGGCTGCAAAAAGAAAATACTACATGGCCACGATTGTGTCTGTGAACTCTCGCCCAGCCCAATTATTTAGAACAATTCGGTCTCTTACTACTCTGCCACACAGCAGATTAAACTATAAGGAATTGGAAATCAACTGTGAGACTTTTTTGAGCTATCTCTGGTAAAGTTTTGTCACTCCACCACAACCTCCCTGCCACAGTTGAGACAGTAACGGAACTCGAGGCCCCATGGGAATCTTCTTGTCAAATTCTGGATTATTTCAGTTCACTCAGCCTAAAGGAGGTTGACAAATTACTCTCATCTGTTTGTCCGACCACTTGTAGCCTCGATCCGTGCCCATCATGGCTAATTAAACCTGGCCATGATGGGTTGTGGGGTGCACTAAGGGAGATCATCAACAAGTCCCTCATCGAGGGACTGTTCCCAAGCACACTAAAGGAGGCAATGGTCCACCTCCTCCTAAAAAAGCCATCCTTGGATCCAGCTGAATTGGCTAACTACGGGCCGGTATCCAATTTGCCCTATTTGGACAAACTGATTGAGAGGGCGGTGGCGATTCAGCTGCAGGGTTTTTTGGATGACACCTCCATATTAGATCCCTTCCAGTCCAGCTTCTGACCAGGCCCAAGGGACAGAGATGACCTCCAGAGGCACCTGGATCAAGGCGGTACAGCAGTGTTGTTGTTGTTAGACCTGTCGGTGGCGTTCAACACAGTCGACCATCAACTACTGATCCACCGGACGTCTGGTTTTCAGTGCTTCAGTGATGGCCATGTCTTCTCGCTACCCCGAGAGATGTGTGCCATGAATCGGGGAGTAGGAGGGAGCGTGATTGTGCACACTCCCCCATGGAGCCCATAGGCAATGGGCTCCTAGCCAGGGGGCTTTGGAGAGCCCCTCCTCCTGCTGACAGCCAGTACAGAGGGGCTACTCTCTGCACCAAAGGTCCTGCCCTGATTCCCAGTATTGGACTCAAAGCGACCACCTGGACAAGCGTATGAAGGTTTGGCGATTCTACTCTGCCTAGCGAGACCCCAGGGAGACCTGTTGGATCATTTTTGAAGACGGATGAGTGAGTTTAAGTTAAAGCGAGACATCGGAGCCCTGTTGTGAAGCCCCCACAAATTAAAGCGGGGAGGGGACGCCCTACCCCCTCAAGCGATTGAACGGAGCGGGGCAATGGGGGACTGAGCTAACAGTAGCAATAGATTACAGTAGAAGGACTAGATTAGAGAAATTTTCCAATAAAAGCATTTACAGACCTTTGAGACTTTGGCAACTTTAATCGGTAAATGTAAACAATCCTCCAAGATGGCGATCGGAGGCTTTGAGGGAGGTGGGACGCAAGCTTCTCTCAGGAAGAAGGAAAACGGAGGGCTAGGTCACGTGACCTAACCATAGACTCTTCCTACAGCATAAAATCGGGTGCCATCTGCTGGCTAAAGTGGGATATTTGACGGGAACGGCTCTAAACATGGCGATACTTTTAAAGGGACAGTGTTTATAACAAGAAGCAGCGAATCTTGGATTATAGACGAAATTGAGACCATGTCTAGCTTATATTGGGTGGTGGCAAGCAGATCAAAAAGCGATAACAAAGGGTGGATTACTCTTGTACCATAAAATCTGCATGCAAAGTGAATGGCTGGTCTCTCTAATTAGAGTGTGGCTGAAGCAACCAGCGAGTGAAAGCCCCGGAAAAAGGAAAGCAGTACTAACTGGACAGATCCTGTTTCATTAAAGCTGTTTATGAAAGAAGAATCAACAGAGAAGGAAGAGGATTAATTGAGATGACTGTATGGACTGAGTGAAGCTAGGCTCCACAACGTCGTGTTTGTGGGGAGGGAGGGAAAGCATAATGGGAGATGTCAATGTCTTTTAAGGTCTTTATACTTCTTAATTAGCTTTGGAACTATTCTCTGTCTGGACAGATAAGCTGGATTTTAACTTGAAGCGATGAACAAGGAAACTCCTCATGTCAGAAGTTAATTGTTAAGAGTTACAACTTCATATCTATAAGCATATGTAACCTTCTACACTTGGGCTTTTAGTGCCGTCTGTCTCCCTTAGTCTGTAGTCTTCCCTCTTCTTTTTTTCGTTATAGTTATGTAGTTATTTTAGAAATGCAAATAAAAAAATCCCCTTCGGGGGGCAAAAAAAACAACTACTGATCCACCACCTCGCCAACACTGGGATTCAGGCGATAGCCTTGCAGTGGTTCTCCTCGTTCCTTCAGGGCCGGGGACAAAGGGTGGCCATTGGGGAACAGCTGTCTAGAAGGCACCTGCTAATTTGTGGAGTGCCCCAAGGAGCAGTGCTTTCCCCAATGTTATTTAACATCTATATGCACCCCCTTGCCCAGATTGCGCAGAGGCATGGACTGGGCTGTCACCAATATGCTGATGACACTAAGCTCTATCTGCTGTTGGACGGCCAGTCAGACTCTAGTCTGGGAGATCTGGACCTGGTATTGAAAGCCATGGCTGGTTGACTTAGACTGAGTCGACTGAAATTGAATCCGACGAAGAGAGAGGTCCTGTGCCTGAGTTGGAATGGGCCAAAGTTAGGGATCCCTCTCCCAACCTTCAATGGGGCGTCATTGGTGCCAGTGCTGGAGGTTAGGAGCCTGGGAGTGCTCCTAGACGCCTCCTTAATGATGGAGGCCCAGGTAGCAGCCACTGCGAAGTCTGCTTTTTACCACCTACAGCTGATTAGGCAATTGGTTCCCTTCCATGAACGCAATGACCTGGCAACAGTGATCCACGCAATGGTCATATCGAGATTGTACTGCAATGCTCTCTATGTGGGGCTGCCCTTGTCCCATATCCGGAAGCTGCAGCTAGTGCAGAATGCAGCAGTGAGGCTGTTGTTGTGTCTTCCTGTGCAGGAACACATCCAGACCGCCCTGAAAGCACTGCACTGGTTGCCTATAGCATACCAGATTCAGTTCAAGGTGCCTTTAAAGCCTTATATGGTCAGGGACCTACTTACCTAAGGGACCGCCTTTCCCCATATGCCCCCCAGAGAGAACTAATCAACTGGCTCTCCTGGGCCCTAAAGAAGCCAGGATGGCCACAACAAGGGCAAGGGCCTTTTCTGTGGTGGTCCCACACTGGTGGAATGAGCTCCTGGATGACATCAGGGCCCTGTGGGACCTTTTGCAGTTCCACAGGTCTTGTAAAATTGAGCTCTTCCACCAGGCTTTCAATTAGGGGGCCCTGGCCCTTACACCAACACCAACATCATTGCCAACCTGCCGACCAACAGCCTGGAGTAGGGGTAGGAGACCATTCAAATGTCGAAAAAAGCCGCCATCTTGCACTAGGTTTATGTTCTGAGTAGTAATGCTTTTACATATTGTGATTTTAACTTATTTTGTATGTTGTGGAGTTTTAATGTATGCATCTATTTGTATGTATGTGTATGTATTGTAAGCCGCCCTGAGCCCACCTCGGTGAGAAGAGCGGGATAAAAATTTAATTAAATAAATAAATATCCACAATTAAGAGGGTTTAAACCTCTCCCACAGGGAGCTACCATTTTCCTTGTTTCGGCTACACATACACCAAAGGGTTAGGCATAATTTTCCCCAGTGGGGCAAATAGCAGCTCCCTGGGTTGTTTCAGGTCAGTAAAGTAGCACTACAAGGAAGGCTTAAGCCTCCTCTCCCTTCAGTTCCAATTCAAATTGGGCCTCCACACATGTGAGAATTAAGTCCTGAACACAGGACCAGGACAGCCATGAGGACTTTATAATGTGTGAATTTGCCTCTAGTATAGGCTTTCCCAACACAGTGGCCATGGGCACCATGGCAGCCACTAACACGTGTCCTGTCCAAATGTTTTAAGAAAATTGGTGGGGCCAGGTGGGGGCCTTTGCCCAGCAGGACTTCTGATTCGCTATTGGAGATCTGGGCTTCCAAACCCACCCCCCTGCTTGGACTGTGATTCTGTGCTTGACATCAGTCCTGTTGAGCTGTTATTGCCACAGTGGCACTGGGTTCTGTTGGAACCCTATGATTGCATTGGTACTGCAATGTTCCCTCTAAGCGCCACAGTATTGTGAGCAAAAATTCTAGCTCATGAGTGAAAAAAGAAGAAGAGAAGAGATTGGATTTATACCCACCCTTCACTCGGAGTCTCAGAGCAGCTTACAAACTCCTTCCCCTCCCCACAACAGACACCTGTCAGCTATGTTGTCATTAGGTTTATGGGTTCCAGTTCACTCGCTTGACCTGTGTACCAGCCAGGCCCGCATTCCATTCCCCTTGGCGCCTCTGCTCCTTATCTCTGACCTTGTAGCTCGCTCCCTCATGTAGTGTCTTCCCATATTTCAACCGTGGGACCACTTTCACTTCTTCGCCAACCCACCAACAGGTTTCCCCCCCCCGCGGGAGAGTGCCTAATTGGCCCATTGATGGGGGGGGGGGCTTCTGAGTATACTATATCTATAGGCTTAATATTAGTTATTCTTAACAGTGAATATGTTTATGCTATCATAGTTCTCAAAATAAAGTAAAACCTTCTTGGAAGTGTGTGCTAAGTGATTGACTGTGGGTCCTGACAACACCCTGTGAGGTAGGTGGGACTGAGAGAGCTCTTTAGAGAACTGCTCTTTCAAGGACAGCTCTTGTCAGAACTATGGCTTGCCCAAGGTCATCCAGCAGCTGCAAGTGGAGGAGTGGGGAATCAAACCTGGTTCTCCCAGATTAGAGTCTGCACACTTAACCACTACACCAAACTGGCTCTAAAGCTAGTAGCATTAACGTTGTGAGCAAGTCTATATTTGACTATTGCATAAATTAGTTTTTTAGAAGATTATTCCCATAACCTTGTAAAAATCTCAGAATGAATTCTTTTAAACTATATTTAAACTATATTTTAAGAATAATTTAACATTATAAAAGAAAACAGAATCAAGTCAAATTTCATTACAGAAAATTTTCTATGGGGGTTGACCAAAATCAGGTCTACTCACCCCTTTTCACTGTATTGGTAGACCTGGCCTCCAGAGAAGCCTTAGAAAACTTACCAGCACTTGGGGGGGGGGGGTCTTGCTGTCTACCTTGGGTTTTTTTAGTGTAATATGACAAATTCCAGGTCAAGTGTAACAGATGTGGAACATTCACTGTCAGAACCCTACCTAACCTAACAAACAAGAAGTTGCTTAAATGTTATCAACCTGCTCAAACTACTTATTTATTCAAATATTTGAATCTCACTTTTCCCTGTGATTCAAGGCAGCTTATAAATCATGTTGGCCCTGCTTAGCTTCTGAGATCTGACAAAATCAGGCTATCCTGGGGCTATCCAGGTCAGGGCTAGGCTGAGAGAAATGTGACTGGCCCAAGGTCACCCAGCAAGCTTCCATGGCATGAGTGGGGATTCGAACCTGGATTTCCCAAATCCTAGTTGGACACTTTAACTACTACACCACACCAGCTCTCATGATGGAATAGTGTGTTGGAATTTTATTTTATTTTTACTGGCATGATTATATATACAAAGTTAAATAAAAAAAACATTTTCACTGTCTGCATTTCTTTTCTGGCCATTATTATTATTTGTTTTAATTCATGATTATTACTAAAAATAATTTTGTCGTATAGAGGAGGGGCCCCAGCCCAGCCTGATCTCATCAGATCTCAAAAGCTAACCAGGGCTGACACGGAGACAGACAATGGCAAGCCACCTCCAAATGTCTCTTGCCTTGGAAACCCTATGGCTTAGACAAAGGAGGTGTTAAAAAATTATCCGCCCTGGGCACCAAATAGGCTAGGTACACCACTGTTACCGCTGAGGCATGATGTTGTTGTTGTTGTTCAGTCGCACAGTCGATTCTGTCTCTTCGCGACCCCATGGACCAGATCCCGCCAGGCCTTCCTGTCTTCGTTGCATCTGTGACACTGTCTAACCATCTCATCCTTTGCCGTCCCCGTTTTCTTTGACCTTCAATCTTTCCCAGCATCAGGGTCTTCTCCAGTGAGTGCTCCCTTCTCATTTGGTGGCCAAAGTATTTGAGCTTCAGTTTCATTATCTGGCCTTCCGGGGAACAGTCATGGGAGAGAAAATGGAAAGGGGGAGGGTGAAAGGAGGAAACATTTCCCTCCTCTTTGCCTTCCCACCTTTTCTTCTTTAGAGGGTAGGATGTAACCAAAAAGAAGAAGTACAATATACCAAAAATTACAAAATTTTCACAACTCTATCCACAACTATTCCAACTGGTTGTAACCTTCCTATGCAGCTCTCAGTTCCACACATCATTTGTTCAGTCTTTTCAGGATTCTGATAATGTGTTTCTCCCAAGTCAGCAAATGTGGCATCAATCTACAGCTAACAACAGTGTAAATATTTACTTTTGTATATTAAAAACAGGGAGATCTACAGACTGAGAAGTAGAAGACTCTTCTTTTAATGGTACAGATACGTTTCTTTAGAGAATGTTACCCATAAGTACTTCAGGGTTCTAAATATCTTGATTCATTTTAGAGGAAAAGTTGGGCTGAAATGCTGTCATTCTTCAAGGAAAAATTCCATAGAAATGTCTTGCCTAAAAACGTCTCTATCAAAACAAATATCTGTCTGTCTTAAAGGGCATCTGCCCTTTCAATTTCAGCAGCACCACTCAATTTTAATTATGTTGTATATGTCAGCTATTAAAAGATCATTGCTGGACATGCCATTCAGAACATGCTAATATCCTTCAAAGGTTTGGAAATGCTCTGTTACCGTTCTGGAAATATTCAGTTTAATACATGAAATGGTCTAATTCCCCATGCATTTTGAAGAGGTTTTTGATATGTTATTTGAAGGATATTATGAGCAACAAAGGACCAAAAGGGATGCAAAACCAAGAGTTCCATGTATATAGATCCCAAGATGTTTTTCTTTTTTAATAGCAAGCATACAAGACCCCTGTTTGGACCGGGACTGTAGTGCCACATTTAAGCTTGTCCCAGTGTCTGAAACATCCCAGGGTCTTTCTGTTTGCCCCACAGAGGAAATTTAATGTGTAGCCTATATGCAGACGTTTGGGCTGCAATCCTAACAATACCTTTCTACAGGGCTGCCAGACCAAGCCTGTCAACCAGCAGGGGTGCAGGGAAATAGTTCAGGGACAGTGCTGCCAGTGCAATGGCATCCGTTCTGGGGAATACCTGGAAGCGACAGTGGTAACCAGTGTTCCCTCTAAGCTGAGTTAGTGTGAGCTAGCTCACAGTTTTTTAGCCTCCAGCTCACACATTTTTGCCTTAGCTCAGGAAGGATGGCTCCAGAGAAGACTAATTTATGCAGTAGCCAAATTGCTCACTCACAACTTTAATGCCAGTAGCTCACAAAGGAGAATTTTTGCTCACAAGACTCCGCAGCTTAGAGGGAACATTGGTGGTAACTCACTGAAATCACTGAAGACTCTATGGTTTCCGGCAGTCCCTAGAGTGGTGTCATCACACAGATGACACTGTGTAGCTGGACCCTGAGCATACAGAAAGGGAGGCCTCTCAAGCTGATCTTAGCAAACATTCAGGTATATATGGGGACTGGCAAACCCTAAGTATTAGGGTTGCCAACTCCCAGATAGGACCTGGAGATCTCCTGCTATTACAATTGATCTCCAGACAACCAAGATCGGTTTTCCTGGAGAAAATGGCTGCTTTGGAGGGTGGACTGTATGGCATTACATCCTGCTGAGGTCCCTCCTCTCTCCAAACCCCAGGTTCCACCCCCAAAGTCTCCAGCTATTTCCCAACCCAGAGCTGGCAACCCTACTGAATATCCTGGTATCCGGCTATACAGGCCTTAATTGTATAATTTTATGCAGCGCTCTTGTTTTAGAAGGTTGTTACCTGCTCTAAACCATATGTGGATAATATGAGATTAAGAATTCTGCATCCAATAAACGTTGGTTTTTAGAATGCTGGTGTCGTATTAGTAAGTTCAGTTAATGGTTTAATTTAAATTCTGAACTTGAGACTTTGCAAAATTAATTTACTGAGGAGGGATACTGGAAAAGGTGGATGACGGCATAGCTAACTGTGGAACTATGCAACATCTTTCAAAGTTGTCCGTACAATAGGTGGGGTGATTGTTTGTTTGTTTTGTCTGAAATCGGTCACAAAAATAGTGTGTAGGGTTTCCCATTCATGGCAGCAATCCACTTAGAAGAATAGCTGCAATTTGATAGATAATTCTAATTTATCAGGAGCAGAACTTGCAAAATAAGAGAAATATAACAATGAATAATAACTGTAGTAAAATGCTTTCAAATAGGCAGTCATCTATTTGTTTCTTGAAGTCCAATAATGGAAACCATTAATAAAGCACTGGATGGTCATATTTTCAAAATACTAAGGGTATTACTGCTTTCACACTGCACAGCTTGGAAAGCTGGCTGAAGAAGCCCTGGATAATTTTAAAGAGCAAATCTTCTGTTGCTGAGCAACAGCACACGCTGATATAAAGGATGCTGGATATTGGAGGACTTAATATTGGGGAACCGTGATTGCAAGGGGGAAAATATAGACCAAATTCAATCTCGTCAGACAAATTCAGTACAATTGAAAGAGAGATTTGATTTTATGTTTTAAAAATCGGACAGCACAATCACAGCAGTATTAATCTTTGTGTAACAGAACTAAGTTTTCAAAAAGTTTCCATTGAGACCTGATACTGAAAGGCATGCAAAGCAGCACCAGGGGAAAAAAAGGAAAAATATATTTTGTTAGAGAGCAGAGAAATTAAGCCAAAACCAGAAATAGCTTTCCCCCCCTAGAACTGAGTTTCACTTTACAATAAAAAAAATACTGAACTTCTTCCTGCAAGGGGCTGCTACTTTGATTTGTTGCTCCATGGTTGAACTTGTGGGCATTTTTTTTGAATTTGAAGAAAGGGTAGTGGGCACAACCACAAAATGGATACCTTGGGAAGCAGGACCAATCATAAAATGGCTGCTAAAATATCAAGCAGAGCATCCACCTGTGATCGGGACAGCTATGTGCACTCTCTGTAGACCAAAACGTGATTTCCCTTGGGGTCTTCAAAAACACCTCCTGCTTTACTGAGGTGAAACATAGTCGGTGAAAAAGTGTTGGGTAAGAAGCAAGTAGCCACCAGCAAACACATTGGTGGGCATGACATTGGAGTTTACCACTCTAGTCACTATAGAGTGGTATATATATATATTTCTACCCTTAAAATATAGGAACATTCTTAAAAAGTAGAGAAATGTTGATTGCAAGCCTTCCCATTCAACAAGGGGAACCACAATTAAGACCTTATCAGAAGGAACTGGAAATGCAGCTCCAGGATTCACATCAGTAAGCTAATGTAGGAATCTGAACAACAGCCTTATGTGTTGTGTAGCCTTATCAATAAAGTATGAGTCACTGAGACTCTGTGCTCTTGTAATAGTGTTTGGATAATCTGGGAATCAAGTTTTACAACTGCAGCTTCTCAGGGGGTATATCATGATCTGACATCCCATTGGCCTGAATCCATGAGAGGATTTCCCCGAATGGAGGTTGATGGTGATTTTTGCCACTGAAGGCTTCCTATTCTCCCTTCATGGTGTTCTTGAGGGTCCCCTATCCCCAAGAGAAGCACTTCAGGGACATTTTGGGTTGTTACAAGGGGGGAAGGTGAGGCAACCACACTCCATGGATGAAAGTTCTCTATGTCTGTGGAAATGACTGGTAGTTCCATTGACTACACAAAAGCCTTTGATTGTGTGGACCACAACAAACTGTGGCAAGTCCTTAAAGAGATGAAAGTACCAGACCACCTCACATGTCTCCTGAGAAACCTGTATAAGGGTCAAGAAGCGACAGAACCAGACATGGAACAAATGATTGGTTTAGAATAGGAAAAGGAGTGCAATGGTATTCCCAGTAGTCATGTATGGCTGCGAGAGTTGGACTATAAGGAAGGCCAAGTGCTGAAGAATAGATGCTTTTGAATTATGGTCCTGGAGAAGACTCTTGAGAGTCCCTTGGACTGCATGAAGATCAAATCAGTCAATCCTAAAGGAAATCAGCCCTGACTGTTCCCAGGGCAAGCTTGAGGTGTTTCTGCCCCCTAGGCACGGCTACCTTGTAGCGCCCCCCTTGTGGATGCCAACCTCCCGGTAGGGCCTGGAGACCAGCCAAAGGCTGGACCCGAGAGCAGAAACAGGCCCCTACCCTGCAGCCCCCACCCGCCCTGCCCTGCTTAGCCCATTGTGTTCTGGAGAGAACCTCGGACATTTTGCCTGACCGCATGGAGCCCTTACCTCGCACGTGGTCTGAGATGAATACATTACACCCCTCCCCCCTTGGTCCGAAAGACACCCACAAAAAAAGTCCTTTAGATAGCTGGGTGCTTTGCGTTCATAGGTGGAGCGGCATATCTCTGGTGTTGGAGCGGAAACCAACGCTGATGCACTCGGTGGGGTGCTGGCCAGTGTCAGCAGTGTTGGGTCACCCCTCGAAGCCTCAGTCAGTGTGGCCGTGCTGTCTGGAGGCTGGTTGATTGATGGCTGACTGGGTACAGGATCTTAGGCCTGCAGAACCGAGGGTCATGGCAGAGACTCTGCAGGCTCCGCGGTGTCCAGGTCTTCGAAGTCCTCAGGATCCAACGGTAGTACTCGCCATCGTAGCTGATCAATATGGTGGTGGAGTATCTGCCCATCCTCACCTGAGACCTCGTATGTTTGTGGACCCTTGATTCTCATGACCCGGGCCAGAATCCAGGGCGGCCCCCTCGCATAGTTCCACACGTAGACGGGGTCCTCCGGGAAGAATCCCCTTGCTGCCTTCTGGGATTCTGTGGCCGGTGCCTCTTCCAGAGTGTGATCAGAGTGGAGACGGTCCAGTCTGGTTGTTAGGCATCACCCCAGGAGCAGCTCCATGGGACTGTGCCTGGTCGTAGTGTGGGGAGTAGTTCGCTTACCGAAGAGGAAGGCGGCCAACTTATAGTCCCAGTCCTTACTTTCCAAACAGCGGAGCGCCTCCTTGGTCGTCCGGACTATGCACTCCGCTTGACCGTTGGTCGCAGGGTGGAAGGGAGCCACTTGGACGTGGCAGATCCCGTAGTACACAGTGAAGTCCCTAAATTCGGCAGTGGAAAAAGCTGAGCCATTATCGGTGACTAAAGTGTCGGGAATGCCCTGGACTGCGAAAATCTTCCACATTGCTCGAATGGCTGACACCAAGGGGGTAGAAGGCACCGGTACCACCTCCAGCCATTTACTGTATGCATCAACAGGGATGAAAACAGTTGGCCTTGAAAGGGCCCTGCAAAATCAAGATGTAAGCGGGACCGTGGGCGGTGGGTTGATTCCCATGCACGATCTGGAGCCCTGGGAGGTTCCGGCCGTGTCGCCTGACAGGCCATGCATCGTTTCACAGTGTCCTCGATGTCCCTGTCTAGCCCCGGCCACCAAACATAACTGCGAACGAGTGCTTTCATCCTGACCACCCCGGGATGAGCTTCATGCAGTACTGCCAGCACCTTCTGTTGCAGGGGGTTTGGAATCACCACCCGACCACCCCACATCAGACAACACTTGTATGTGGAGAGCTCCGCTTTCTGAGAGACAAAGGGCACGAATTCGAGGCCCTCTCTGGCCTTAGGCCACCCCCTTTCCACCCAGTCCAAGACACGGCAGAGAATCTTGTCCCGGGCAGTGTGGCGCACCACTTCTCGAATGTGCACTAATTGGCCTGGGAGGGCCTCCAGGAGAGCGATGTGATGCACCGGGGACAGATCCTGGCCCTTGGCAAGCAGTGGCAGGCAGCTCCAGGCATCCACATGACCCATCACTTTCTCGGGCTGGTGGATGAGGGAGTAGGAGTACCCTGCCAAGAAAACAGACCACCGGATCACCCGGGGAGCCCTCATTTGGGGGGTCTGACGGTCTGGGACCAGGAGGCCGAGAAGCGGCTTGTGGTCAGTCAGGACTGTAAAAGGCTGACCGCGGAGGTAGTGGTGAAATTTCTTCACCCCAGCCATGATAGCAAGTGCTTCTTTATCGATTTGCGAATAGTTACGCTCCGCAGACAACAGAGTCCTGGAATAATAGGTGACCGGGACCTCCCAGCTGTCCAGCAGCTGATGGCCCATGACCACTCCGATCCCATACGGTGACACGTCGCACGCCAGGATCACAGGTAGATCCTCATTTAAATGGGAAAGGAAACCCGGAGCTCCTTAATGGCTTGGAAGGCAGCGGCGTGCTACCACACCCAGACCCATGGGGCGTTCTTATCGAGAAGCCAGTGTAGGGGTTCCACCACTGTGGCCTTAAGCAAGAGAAAAGAATTATAAAAGTTCAAAAGTCCGAGAAAAGCCTGCAGCTCGGACTTTGATTTGGGTGGCGGCGCCTGCGTGATTGCCTTGGTTTTGTCATCGGTGGAGTGGATACCAGCATCGTCCACCGCGAACCCCAGAAATTCCACTCGGGGCACCCCCAGCAGGCATTTTTCATGTTTCACTTTCAGGCCCACGGAGTCGAACTGTTGAAGCACTACCCGTACCCGTTCCGCGAAGGTTGATGCATCCGGAGCCGCGATGAGGACGTCATCTAGAAACGACTGAACTCCGGGAATCCCTTTAAGGAGTGAATCCATAAAAGACTGAAAAATACCCGGCGAACCGACACCCCAAACTGTAGGCGATGTATATTAAAGGCCCCTTTGTGAGTGACTATCATCTGGGCTTCGGCAGTGGCGGCATCCACGGGCAATTGCTGATAAGCCTGCACCAGATCTAACTTGTCGAAGACCCAAGCCCCCGCCAGAGCTGCGAGCACATGGCTGACCACCGGTACCGGGTACGCATGGTCCTGAAGGGCCTTATTTAACGCGCACTTATAGTCGGCACGGATGCGCAACTTGTGGATCTCCTTACAAAAATATGTAATCTTTCCTTAAAATCTGCCTCCATTCCTGAGGACTGGAAGGTAACTAATGTCACTCCCATCTTTAAAAAGGGTTACAGAGGACATCCGGAAAAGTACAGGCCAGTCAGTCTGACGTCGATACCAAATAAATTGGTGAAAACTATTATTAAGGAAAGACTTAGTAGGCATATAGATGAACAAAACCTATTGAGGCAGACTCAGCATGGGTTCTGTAAGGGAACATCTTGTCTCACTAACCTGTTAGTGTTCTTTCTCTTTTTTTGAAACCCCCGAAGGGATATTTTTATTGTTTTTCAATAGACTACAAAACTACAAAGAAAAAAAATGGGAAGGAACTACATCTATGGATAAAGGAAAGATACCCACACTAACTAAAAACCCAAGAGTGAGAGATCATAACCCAGTTAAACTAAATGTTAGTATTACATTTGTTAATAAGGCAATATACTTGTAGAGTTCTTGCTTTGCACTGCTTCTATGTTAGTAAATTAGTTATCTTGAGAAGACTTTCTGAGCATCTTCATTTCTTCAAAGAGCAATTTTCAGAGTCCTTCTGCCCTTACTTTGGCTTTCTGTCTCTAAAATCATACACAGTTTTCGTCACACCCATAGCCGCTTCAGCCGCAGAGTCCTCGTCCGATCCAGAGGTTGCCGAGTCACTTGACTTGGTTTCTTCCTCCTTAGATTCTTCCCCCGTTCCCAGTTGGTGTCTCAAGAATTCCTTGGCTTTAAAATTGGAATCAATCTTCTCTCTTTTATCGTTGATTTTAAAGATGACACCCTCGGGGATCCCCCACCTGTACTGAATTCCGTTGGTTTGAAGAAAAGAAATTAAATCCTTGTAAGCTTTCCTTTTTTGATGGATTTCAAATGGAATGTCCTTTAAAGTCTTAATAATTGTATTTCCCAGTTTCAGTGGGGTTGCTGAAGTTTCTTTTAATATGGCATCTCTGGTCTATCTTCTTGCAAATCTTACCACAATCTCTCCAGGCAGGCTATTTTTATATATATATAATTGGAATATGCCCTATAGACAGTCTCCATATCTTTTACTATTTCTTCCACTGATAAGCCTGTAACTGGAGCAAT
>NW_015176002.1:629475-629645 GCF_001447785.1 Gekko japonicus
TTTTTAACTTGTTCATTAATTATTTGGAGTTGGGAGTAAGCAGTGATGATACGAAGCTGTTCAGGGTGATGAAAACCAGTGAGGATTGAGAGACACTCCAAAGGGATCTGTCAAGGATGGGCAAGTGGGTGTCAATATGGCAAATGGGGTGCAATGTGGCCAAGTGCAAG
>NW_015176002.1:629664-649856 GCF_001447785.1 Gekko japonicus
GCACAAAAATCCTAAATATAAATACACATTGATGGGGTCTGAACTGGCAGAGACTGAACAAGAGAGAGATCTTGGAGTTGTAGTAGATAACTCACTGAAAATGTCGAGACAGTGTGTGACTGCAATAAAAAAGGGCAATGCTATGCTGGGGATTATAGGGTATTGAAAACAGATCAGCCAATATCATAATGCCCCTATATAAATCAATGGTGCGACCTCATTTGGAATACTGTGTGCAGTTCTGGTCACCACACCTTAAAAAGGATATTATAGCTTTGGAAAAGGTGCAGAAAAGGGCAGTTCGAATGATAAAAGGGTTGGAACACTTTCCCTATGAGGAAAGGTTAAAGCGCTTAGGGCTCTTTAGCTTGGAGAAACGACGACTGAGGGGTAACATGATTGAGGTTTATAAGATTATGCATGGGATAGAGCAGGTAGAGAAAGAGGTACTTTTCTCCCTTTCTCACAATACAAGAACTCATGGGCACTCAATGAAATTGCTGAGCGGTCGGGTTAGAATGGATAAAAGGAAGTACTTCTTCACCCAAAGAGTGATTAACACATGGAATTCACCACCACAGGAAGTGGTGGCGGCTACAAGCATGGAGGGCTTCAAAAGGGAATTAGATAAGCATATGGAGCAGAGGTCCATCAGTGGCTATTAGCCACAAGGTATAGATAGGGACTCTGGGGCAAATGATGCTCTGTCATCTTGGTGCTTGAAGGGGGTCAACAGTGGGAGGGCTTCTAGTGTCCTGGCCCCACTGGTGGACCTCCTGATGGCACCTGGTATTTTTGGCCACTTTGTGAGAGTGTTGGACTGGATGGGCCTTTGGCCTGATCCAACATTGGCATCTCTTATGTTCTTATGGGGGAGGGGTAGCTGTGCTTGTCTGTTTCAATACAAAGAAACAGGAATCTTGTGTGATCTTGAAGACTAACCAGTTTTTAATACTAGCATAAACTTTCATGAACTAGAGCCCACTTTGTCAAATGCATTTAGTACTTTACTTCGTTTCATGGCCCTTTGGCCCTTCTTTTCACAATTTTTTCCCTTCATAACCTCATGTGTATTTCTGCCCAGTATGGGCCCTCTAAATTTATCTGATGAAGTGGCTCTAGCTAGAAATGTTTATGTGAGAAGTCTTGAATGTGCCCCAAGATCCTGGTTTATTCAAATTATATTGAACTCCATAGTCTGAATTCTCCTCAAATCCCCACCTTATAGGACAGAAAGCTGGCAAACGATTTTTGTCCAAAATGTTGCTTTGCTCATCTTGAAGTAAGCAATTCAGACTGTCCCTCAGAGCTGTTCCTTTGTATGCCATTCCTCTCAAAGTTCTGCATGTCCTGTATTCAGTCAGATAAATAAGGCTGCCCAGTACATCAATCTGACCTTTCAAGTCTAGCCACCAAGAGTTAACAGAAGTCATATTTGTCTTTAGGAAACATAATTGAGATCTTTGGCCAGATAACCCTGAAAGAAATTACAGTCTTGGGGGACAGGGGATGCTGGACAACACTATGAAGGCAAAATTTACAGTTCTGCAGCTCCTTATGGCTGTACCAGAAGCAGTTTCCAAAGCAAGGAATATGGAATTCCTGGCAGTTTTCCCTTCTGCAACAACTAGGTGTATACACATTTTTTTCAGCATTTTTCAGTTTGGGTCTTTTGGACCCCCCAAAAATTGGGATTCCCCAAAAATCCTGGATCCCAATACCGGTAAAGTATTCGGATCCAGGATTTTTTGGAAATCCTGGATTTTTTCAGGTCCAACAGACCCGAGAAGATTGCTCCCACTGTTCAGCTGTTTTCTGTAGCTTTGCCAGTCTTCCTGGTAATTCCCAAAGACATCTGGTTTTCCTGAAAAAATCATAGATACTTTTGGGATTTGGGGTATATTTTCGGCCTAGCAACAACAGGCAGCAAGTGTAGGAGAGCATTTGCTGCTCTGAATGTTGTCCTCTCAGATCTCCTCCCTATTGAATCACCACCTGCACAGATGCCAGAGACACATGACAAGGATGACCCACAGCACAGTGCCCATGACTGCTACAGCCATGGCCATGCAGCCTCAGCAGGGTCTGCAGGTCCCACCACCACCTCCATAGAGGGGGGCTCCATTTTCTGGGCTAGCCCCCCCCCCATTAGGTCTGTGCCATACTCCTCTAAACGGCAACTTACCCATCCCCTCAGTGGAGCTGCACTTCAACCGTGTCCACTCCATCTGTTGGTGCTGCTGCTGCACAGGGCTCCAATCCTCCATGTACCCAGTACTAACACAACATGCACTTTGCTTCCTCAGAAGTTCAAAACCCAGCTAGGTGTTTAATATGGATTCTCAGCGGCTGCCTGCTTTTCTTTTCACAGTAATGTCTCATAAAAGAAACACATGATGGGAGAGTAGCATGTTCACCATTTCCCCCCATCCCTGCTCATGTTCTTTGGCTGCCTCTTAAAGGGAGCAGAGAGGGAACGAATGCAATGATGTCATGTGACATGTTTCATTTACTAAATGCTACTAGGAAGATAAGCAAGTGAGATCCTGGTTGATCACAGCTGCACTTCCCCGATAATGACTAATTAGTAAATAGTGATGACTCCTGAAAAACAGTTACCTCTTTGCCATTCAAACATATTTTTTCACTTCCTCCATCTCCGTATCTGGCCTTAGCTGCATTTTGCAGTTTTTTATGGTGGGTCTTAACACACGCATGTAGATTCCAGCATGGTGTAGTGGTTAAGAGTATTGGCATCGTATCTGGGAGACCAGCATTCAAATACTCACTTGTGCCATAGAAGCTTGATGGGTGACCTTGGGCCAGTCATACCGTCTCAGACGAATCTACTTTACAGGAGAAAAGAGTAAGAGACCAGTAGCACCTTAAAGACTAACAAAATTTGTGGTAGAGTATGAGCTTTTGTGGGGAGGGCGCGGTGGCTCAGAGGTTAAGACGCTGAGCTGCAGACCGGAAGGTCTGTAGTTTTGTAGTTCAAGACCCTAGTGCCGCGTGACGGAGTGAGTGCCCGTCTCTGGCCCCAGCTCCTGCCAACCTAGCAGTTTGAAAGCAAGAAATTGCAAGTAGATACATAGGTACCGCTTCGGTGGGAAGGTAACAGCATTCTGTGTGCCTCGATGTTTAGTCATGCTGGCCACATGACCACAGAAACGTCTTCGGACAGCGCTGGCTCTTCAGCTTGGAAATAACAGCTCCTTTTGTCAGGGAGAAGAGAGTGGGGGAAATGACTTTTCTGAAAAACCGGGAGGGAGGGACTGCAGATTACATAACCCACAAGACAAATAAACACACTGAGCTTACCTTGCCCCTCTGCTTGTGCTAGGAAGAGATTATATAAATATCAGTCTCCGGGAGGATCAGATACAGAAGAGCTTGGAAGATAATCTTAGAACTAAAGATTTTAATCAAGCACACTCAAATTACATGGTGATGAGTACCTCAGCCTAGCCAACCACCTGGGACAACCTGTGTTCATACTCAGATTTAATTTGTTGGAAATGTCACCTACTAAAGCAGAAATGTTTTCCTCCTGCCTACAAGAACAAAAAGGAAGCAAAACGTCTGTGGCCTAAACAGACCAAACTCCTACCAGGAAAAGCTCTTGTGTGTCTGGTGACTGCTGATTGTCAGAGACAGTCAATGCAGTGTAAGACCAGGGAGACATCCCCACTTGGTCAGGAAGGCTCTTAGCTTAACCTTCTTCACAGGGTCACTGAAAGAATAGAACAGGATCACCTCCAATGTATGCTACCCTCAGAGGTTTTTTTTTAGAAAGATGCCTATATGATATATTCATTCCAACATAGGAATATCATTAAAAAAGGTAGTGGTAACTGAAATTTTCTTGAAAATATCTGAATTTATGCACACATGCAGAAAGATAACAGCAAATTTGCACATGAGTGGTCTGGAAAGATTTTTCAATGGGATTTTACTTTCAAATAAAAAATGTTTAGAATTGAGGGTTTAGATCTTTATGTTTCTATGCTATCCTTGATATAACCTGTAGTAGATCATTTTAAACTAAAAAGTGTTCAAGAGTACTTAACGGTGTTTCCTTGCATGTTCTTCAATTGTGCAACAGGTAGATTGTATGCTAGTGCTCCACTCAGTTAATGGTGGCTCACTCCTCTGGTGCAAGGAGCTCTCCCCCAATGGTCTAAGCTCTCCTCAAGTGTCAGAAGAAGGGTCCTCGTAGTTTTGTTTAGCAGAGTGGTGAGATACAACACAACGTGTATAATGGTTCAACTGATCCCAAAGGCATCCGGCAAAGACAGTGTGTGACATTATAATAAGGTAAATTGCATTCTTAAGGCCATCTAAACGTGATTTATATAGGTCTTACCTTTGATTCTGTACAGCAGCCTTTCCCAAAGAGATGTGTGTAATCAACAAAAGCTTGGTGCCCTTTTCAGTTTATAATGCCACCCAAGATTGTGCCTATGTAACAGATGTGCAGTCATCATTTCAGCCTTTATCTTACATTAAGAAGCTTCCTTTGTAGCTAACTGATCCCATGTGTACTATATAGATGCTGTAGACTCCTAACAAAGCCATGGAAAGGGAGCTTTTTGTTAACTGCCAAGACAGCCAGATCCTTCTTATAAAATTCTCAGAAATGAGATACCTCTTCGGAACAAAACTACTACATTTAGAATTGCACTTAGTGGGGAAATGGAGTGCAAGAAAAGTTGGTTACATATTAGGAGCCAGATATCCCACCAGTTTATATCAGCCTTGCCCCAATAATTTTGTCAAAATATCAGCTAACAACAACTCTTGTGGCATGTGACATTACCTTGTAAGCATAGTTATAAAAATTAAACTGATTTATGATTTAGCAATGGCCCAGGCTAGCCCAATCTCATCAGATCTCGCAAGCTAGACAGGGTCAGCCCTGGTTAGTATTTGGATGGGAGACCACAAAGGAAGACCATAGTTGTTATGCAAAGGAAGACAATGGTAAATCACCTCTGTTCATCGCCTGCCTTGAAAACCCTACAGGTTAGCCATGAGTCAGCTGCAACTTGACAACACTTTCCATCGCTGCCACCATGATTTAGCAGCTGATGTAAGTGTGCTTTCATTCAAGCACAATCATTCCTCAGTGACCTCATCATCACATATGAAATAGCTTATCACAGAGCAAATGCACCATTTTTCAGTACATGTTCAGCTGCCAATAATGAATTGTCTTGAATAAACAAGTGACGAGGCATCAAGTGATGTGTTATCCAATGAAACGTGTACTCTACAAATACAGCTGCACTGGCTATTTTTCACACAGGAGCATTTTCCATTGAAGGAGGGGAGCAATTTTTATCACTGCATCCCCCTTAATGCTCCCTGGCACAGAAGACTTCAGTAAAAGACAGAGAACAGGAAGTTACCTTCCTCTAGCATGACTCTGTTCATGCTGCTTATGATCCAAGCTTCTGTTTCTGATTTTTTCAATGTGAAAATTAAAAGTTTTCCTTGATCAAAAGCCAGTTGAATCCAACTCTAGGGGGCAGTGCTCATCTCTGTTTCCAAGCCGAAAAGCCAGTGCTGTCCGAAGACTTCTCTGCGGTCATGTGGCTGACATGACTAAATGCCAAGGCACACAGAATGCTGTTACCTTCCCACTGAAGTGGTACCTATGTATCTACTTGCAATTTCTTGCTTTCGAACTGCTAGGTTGGCAAGAGCTGGAATAGAGATGGGAGCTCACTCTGTCACACGGCACTAGGGTCTCAAACTGCAGAGCTACAGATCTTCCGGTCTGCAGCTCAGCATCTTAACCTCTGAAAAAATTAGGGTTTCACAAAATGATGGCCATGGTTCTGTCTCAGAACAGCTTCTCCTCAGGGTGGAGAGACTCATTTTTTAAAAAAATCAATGGGGAATGTTAGGGTTCTTGGTGTGGGTAGACAATAAGCTGCCAATCAATTATTCAAAAGTTATCAAAATCTTGTAGACAATAAAGTAATACATTGCCAATAGAAACCAACTGTCTATGCTACTTTCCTTTTAAACCGGGTAAACCAGTACTGACTTTCTTACCCTTGCTGTCAAGTACACTTTCAAGAAGACAAGACTGACAAAAGTTATTCATAATCTATTTCCCTTGTACTTTTTACTATAGTAAGAACTTACTAGAACTTCATAATGCCACCAGGTTTTTAAAAGTTTGGAACAGATAACATTTACCTAGCAACTTAGGCTAAGAAGTCAACCAGTTCCTTCACAGTATTAAGCAGCATTTTCATTTATGTCAGGTCCTTCTCTAATAACTATGCTTATTCCCTCCTCCCAGTGAAATAAACATTAATTCTCAAGCTGAATGAAAGAAATTAAATGTGCAAAGCCCCAAAGTGAGAAGGGAAAACATGATGAAATTAGATTTGGATATATTTGCAGGCACTTTCAAATTTCCATATTTGTGCAGCAATGCACGGGAGGGGGTTTACTCAAAATTTTAGATTTACCTAAAGAACTAAGGAGCTAAGATCTAAAATCTCATTACTTGGCATGAAGATGTGTGATCATTTTTTCTTGTACTTTTAATAGTTTTTAGTCTACCAAAATAAATAAGAAACCATCTTCGCCAGTGTTCTTTTCCAACTTAGACACAACCCACCCCACTTCCAGGGCGGTCTTTATAAAGCTAGTCCCACTGCAATGTTCTTTATCCAGGAGAAGGTCCCTGTGGTGAATATATGTGAAATGTTTCTTCCAAGTGAGTTGCTGAGAGATGTGTGATGAACGGAACTCCAAAAGCAGGATGCTTAGTGCATCAGATTCAGAGAGCTGGGAGATTAGGAGTTAATGCCTCACTGTAAAGCAGTTTGATTGACAAGCTGCTGCCTGCATGCACCTCCCTTCTCTCTGACTCGTCAGTGGCAGCGGAAGAGAGCTTTAAAAAGTCTTGTCAGATGGAGTCAGTCATTGTTTGGACTTTGGCTTGGCAGTTGCCAGTTGGGGGGGGGTCAGTCTGAGGGAAACAGACAAGTTCACTTGGGAAGTGAAGGGACACAACTCCTTGCCCTTACTTTATATCATTGCATTTGAGGAAAAGTTCAGAAATCAGAACTTAAAGTCTAAGTGTCAGCCTTAGCTAAATTCCATTTATTCATGGTCTCCAGAACTAGGGTTTAAGTTTGACAGAAGGGACTGGACAGTAGGTTGAAAACTGCCAGTCTAGCCAAACAGAAAAGGATTATTGCTCCTAGAAAGAGGAGGATATTTCTTACCCATTCAGTAGGTTCAACTCAGAAGGGACCTCTGGTTTGTGTAAAAGGGGAAATGGTCGTGGACTCCTCAAGAGTTTGTTTGTTTTTTAAAGGAAATAAAAGTTGTAATCCCACAAAGGAAATATTTAAATACAGGAAGAAAGTACTAACTTCCAGAAAACTCAGATATATATGAAACTTTATTAAGACACATTGTTGCTGACGAGAACTCTGCATGTTCTGCTATTCCTTCAGGTTTCTGTTAGGGTTTTTCCACCAGCCCAAATTTTTCTCTTGGAGGGAGAAAAAGTGCAGGAGACTTTCAACTGAAGCTGACAGGGTGGCAACCCTCTCAGCGTTTTAGGTTTGTCTCAGCAGCAGGAAATCTCAAGGACGTCCAGCACAATGTTTTTTGTGTGTGCAGGAAGTTTTTTAAATCCCCTGAAGGCAGGGTAGCTTTATTAATTTTTGTTACACCTACATGACTACAAAGAGAAAAAAATAAAGAAGAACGGAGAAAAGAAAAAAGTGGGGGGGGGGGGGGAAACATTAAAAAGTGGAAAAGTGGAATAGTAGAGTTAAGATAGTTAAAAGCAAAACTCAGAAGCAAACGGGGTCCTAGAGAAAGGAGATGGAGCGAAGGTAGATAAGTAATGGCATTAAACAGTGAAGCTCTGGAAAAAATTCAACGGGGAGAGAGGACGTAAAGGACACGAAAAAGGGGGGGAAATAAACTTAAAGAGGAAAGTATAATTAGTTAAAGGTACCGCTTGAATGTTTTTTCCTCTGTGCTCTTGGTTCCAGATGAGGATCAAGTGACGCCTTTAAGAGAGAGGGAGAGGAGATCAGAGAGCGAGACGACGACGAGGCGGAATCAGGAAGAAGGAGTGATGAGGCGTTTTAGAAAACAGAGGTGGAGATAGTAACAAGATGGAGGCAACGACGGATATTGGAAGCGACAAAAGATGGCACAGGAAAGAGAGGAGAAAAGGTGCACCAACGTGACATGTATCAAGCAGCGACAAGACTAAGGGGAGAAAAAAAATAAAAGCGGTGGAGCGGAACATTTAAAGAGACAACAACAATAGATGGACAGCAACAGAGAGACAGTTAAAGAGACATTGAATGATAGTAATAGAGGGATAGATAATAGAGGGACAGTCAAAGAGACATTGACTGACAACAATAGAGATAGTAATAGGAACAGGAAAGGAACCGGAAAGGAAAAACAGTCAAGATATATCAAAGAGATAGAGACTGATAAACATAACCACTGTGCAGCTCCAAACACCCAAACATTAGATACAGAAAGAACTATTTCTATAAGAGTAACTGGTGGGAATTAGTGGGAACCTCTACAAGAGAAATTAGTGACTGACAATAATAGAGACATTAATAGGAGCAGGAAAGGAAAAATAGCCAAGACATATCAAAGAGATAAAGACTAAAGAATAAGATTAAGATAAATATCTTATAACAGAGCGATAAACACCTTATAAAATTAAATTACAATTAATATACAGTCAATTGATTAATAATAATAAAATAAAAACAAACAAACAAACAAAAAATAATACAACATGGCCTCAGGATCCAGCAATGCTAGCAATATCAGGAAAAGTTCCCTACCATCCCCACGGCAATTAGGATTAATGGGACAAGCCAAAGCAAATGTGGGACAAACGGCAATTAAAGATTTAACAACACTTATCCAAGAGTGTGTTGCCCAAGCACTTCAACAACACACTGAACATACACTACCAGGAATAATGAAAAAAGAAATAGAACCCTTACAGGAAAAAATGGAGGAAATATCTAACCAAATAAAGACGGAAACCGAACAAATTAAAAAACAAATTTCAGATAACAAACTAGCAATAACAAACAAACAAAAATAACAAATGACAAATAAACTTGAAGAAGCAGTGCAAGATATGGACCAAGAAATGCAAGAATTAAAAAAACAAAACAGATAGAATGGAGAAAACTTTGATTAGTCTTGAAATGGACAAATCTGGTCTGGTTATAAGATGTCAAAACATAAAGGAAGAAATAAATAAAAATTTAAAGGAAGAAATAGCATATAACATTGCAGAACAGCTTAAAATTGGATCAGAAGAAGAAGTATTGACAGAAATAGACACAGTATATAGAAGGAACTCAGCGTACGCGAGAAGAAATAAGACACCTAGGGAGGTCCATGTAAAATTTTTCAAAAAAGAAATTAGAGATAAAATATTAAGAGCTGCCAACGAAAGCAAACTTATGATAAAAGATACGGAGATTAGACTTTTAAAGGAGATACTATGGAGGGTTCAGGAGAAAAGGAAGAGTTACAATATACTGGCGAGTTTATTAAGGCAAAATGATATAACATATACATGGTTGATACTGGAAGGACTGCTATTTACATACAATGAAAGAAGACAAAGGATTGATTCTATTTTTAAGGTTGAAAACTTTCTGGAAAAATATGGAGAAGACCTGGGATGGCAAAAGGAAGGTGATGAAGAAGAAGAGAGAGGAGAAGAAGAAACAGATACGGAAGATAATAGACCTACACCAGATAGAGAAATAGAAAAAACCTAAATCTAAAAAGGGGAAGAGATTCACCAAAATACCTGCATCACAAATGACAACTAGATACCAACAAAGGAATGAAAAGACAGAGAAACCTAAAACAACAGATGATAACTAAACATTTGAAAATCCTTTCAATCAATGTCAACGGATTAAACAGCCTGCAAAAAAGAAGGAGAATATTTCACCAAATAACAAAATACCAATCGGAAATAGTTTGTCTACAAGAAACACATATTAATAAAAATGAAGTGAAATATCTGATTAATAAAAAACTAGGCGAACATTTTATAGCAGCAGATAAAAAAAGAAAAGAGGAGTTGTAATCTGTTAAGAAATTCTTGAGTCCAGAAACATTATATAGATCAGATGATGGAAGGATTGTAGCAGTTAAAATAACGAGAGAGGGGGGGAAATGATAGTTATTAATATATATGCTCCTAATCAAAACCAAGAATTTTTTTAAAGAACTAAAAAAGGTATTAGAAAATTTAACAGTGGAAGAAGTATGTATAATAGGAGATTTCAATGCAGTCTGACTCCAAAATGGACAGAAAAACACAGGGTAAAAATAAATCAAGCAAAACATTTCCGAAACTCTTTTTACAAATAGTAGAAGAACATACTATGATAGATGCCTGGAGAACAAGAAATTTGGAGAGAAAAAATTACACCTTCTATTCTTCCAGGCATAAATCCTGGTCAAGGATAGACATGGCTTGGATTTCCACTTCTATGACAAAAGAACTTAAAGAAATAGAAATATTACCAGGAACATTTGCAGACCACAATCCAATATTAGTTTCATTTTATTCCATACAAAGGAAAACCAGATGGAAAATGCATACTGACCTTTTAAAAATAGCCAGAATTTATAAGGAAAACAAAATTTGAAATTCAAGAATTTTTTAAGAGTAACCTACAACCAGAAATTTCAATAAACACAGTTTGGGATGCATTTAAAGCATACATAAGAGGTTGGTGTATAAATCAATATGCCTGGAAAATGAAACAGAAAAAGATAAAATATGAGAATTTAAAGAATAAGATTCAATATGAACAAACTAAAATGAAGAATACTAAAAACATTGATGCAATAAAGAACAATATAAATATGTTGCAGCACCAGATGAATATGTTACTAACTGAGGAAATAGCCAAGAATATAGGATATGCTAAATAGCAATATTTTGAAAATGCAAATAACCAACTAGATGGTTAGCTTATAGGATCAGGAAAATGAGAAAACAACAGGTAATTACAGCGTTAAAAATGATAACAATGAGCTCAAATATTACCCTCAAGACTTGAAAGAGATAGCTATGAAGTTTTATAAAAACCTATACCAATATAATGAGAAAAAATACAGCAAATAAAAAATTTCTTAACACAAAATAACTTCAAAAAATTCGATGAAAATCAGAAGAAACTCTTAAATGAGAACATATCACCATGTGAAATTATTGAAGCAATTAAAATACAAAAAAGAAAGAAATCACCAGGACCTGATGGTCTGCCAGCTGAAATATACCAAATATATTTTTGCACCATTTAAAGAACTAATACAAAACATAATGAAAGAAGGGAAGGCACCATCATCATGGAATGAAGCTCTCATTACATTAATACATAAGCAAAGACCAGACAATAAGAACATTAAGAATTATCGATCTATTTCTTTATTAAATGCTGTTTATAAAATTTTTGCGAATATATTAGCGGCAAGGTTTTAAAAAGTACTAGTTCAAATTTTACATTAAGATCAAGCGGGATTTCTTCCCAAAACGCAATTAAAAAACAACATAAGAACTATTATCAATGTACTAGAATATTACGAAATGCACCCGGAGAAACATCTAGCACTAGTGTTTGTCGATGCGGAGAAGGCATTTGATAATGTGTCATGGGAATATATGATTCAGAAATTGAGAGCATGGGACTGTGGTAGTAACTTTCTTTCTATGATATCGGCAATATATAAGGACCAACAAGCTAAAGTTATAATTAATGGAGAACTGACAGGAAATATAGCTATTCAAAAGGGAACCAGACAAGGGTGTCCTTTGTCTCCATTACTGTTTATATTCGTCCTAGAATCGTTAAATGATCTAGTAAGAGAAAATAAGCAAATAAAAGGTTTGAAAGTTAAAGATAAAGAGTTTAAACTCCAGGCATTTGCGGATGACCTAGTCTTTATTCTGGAAGATCCAGTAGTATCGATAGCCCCATTGTTAGACACAATACAAAAATATGGAGAAGTGGCAGGTTTCAAACTAAATATTTTAAAAAAAACAGATAATGACTAAGAATTGTACACAGAAAGAGAAAAATAAGATTGATGTTAGTCATCTGATCCAGTAGAGGGCACAAAGAATCTGCCAGGAGTTTAGAGAACTTAGTGGTCTCTTCTGGACATGGGCTCATGCTCCCCGGTGGTTTCACTTTTGTTTGTTTTTCTTTCTCCATTTTTTTCCACGCCATTTTTATGGATTGTTTACTCTTGTATGGACTTGCTAAAGTCTCTGAAATTCACCCATACGCTTATTTGCGCTCTGGTAAGTTTCTTAAAACAGGTTTCAACGCTTTAACTTTAATGTTGGCAATTTGATCTCTAGTTCTTCTACCTCTTCGAAACTTAGCTTGTACTTCTGGCAGTTATAACAGTTCTCTTTCCACATACTGCTGAAACCCAGTTTGTATGATTTTGAGCATGACCTTGCTCGGCATCACCAGGAAGCCCTTATCAGTCCATACGGTTACATCCAAGGAAATCTGCTCCTCAGAAGGGGATTGCTACAGCTGCTTCTCCCATTTCCTTCCCATACATGGGGGGAAACCATCTGTTTGGCATGGGAACCAGAGATGAGGAGGAGGAGGAGGAGGAGGAGATTGGATTTATACCCCGCCCTTCACTCGGAGTGTCAGAGCAGATTACAAACTCCTTTCCCTTCCCCTCCCCACAACAGACACGCTGTGAGGTAGGTGGAAAGAGCTCTTTCCAGAACTGTCCTTGAGAGAACAACTCTGACAGAATTATGACTTGCCCAAAGTAATCCAGCAGCTGCAAGTGGAGAAGTGGGGAATTAAACTCGGTTCTCCCAGATAAGAGTCCGCACCCTTAACCACTACACCAAACTGGCTGATCCAAGACATTTCAGTGCATAAGGCAGAATGTCTAGAAGGTGTCCTGCACATACACCCCTATACACACTCAGTAAAAAATTAACAATTAAAAACATTCAACAATTTTCTGTCCTTCATTCATACTTCAAATTCTGGCACCCAGCCTAATTGTTGACTCTCACCCTGGCAGAAACCATTAATTCCATCATGGGCAGAAGACACCTTAGCTGCCTCCCTGTGAAGGTTCAGAGACAGTGTGCTAGCCCAAAGCCACATCTGCATCCTGGTTGGGTGCCACCAAGGTACACTCAGGCACTTTCATCATAGAGCATCTCTATCAAGCTTTCATCAGGACCGCTGTTCAAAGAAAAAACATTAGAAGTCTCATTAGGCATGCTTACCTCTTAGGTACATTTATAGGTGTGGCAGAATTATAAGTGAGATGGGGCAGTTCTGTAAAGCAACCTGAATTGTTTTAGGCTTCTCCATTTGGTTCTCTCCCACAAGGCTTTTCAGGAGGCTCTTCAGCCTGACAATGCACCCTGCACTCTGCTCTAAAAGAACTGTTTACATTTCTGAATTCCAGCCTTGAAGCTAAAACATCTAAATATGAGGACCTGTGGCTCCAAGCTCCTGCCTTGACAGGGTGGGTGTTTTTAACCTAGTAATAAAATGACTCCAGTCAGAGCCTTCTGGTCAGAAAAGGGAGGGGTCTGGGCTAAGGAAAATATATATAAAATGTTCCACCAGTGGTATTGGTTCCTGGATAAAATAGCAAAGTGTTATACTAATACATCCAATTTATACTGGAAATGTAAAACGAATGTAGGGACTTTTTACCACATGTGGTGGAAATGTAGCAAAATACAAAAATACTAGAAAATGGTACATAAAATAATTTTAGAAATTCTGAATTTAGATGTTTTGTTAACACCTGAAGCGTATTTGTTAAATATAATTCCAAATGGTTATTATGTACATGATGTATATTTAATAACATATATTATAATGGCTGCACGAATATTGTTGGCAAAAAACTGGAAACTAGATAAAATATCCTCAAGAGAGGACTTAATACTAAAACTGCTAGAACTTGCACAAATGGATAACTTGAGTTTATTACTTCAAGATAAAGATAAGAAAATACAAAATAAAAGATGGTCAAGGGTATACAACTGGATTAAACATGTAATAGATTTATAAACACTATGCTTATATGTAATGTAAAAGTTTGGAAAGTTTGCTTTCTTTTTGAAAATGTGAAAAATAAACATGTTAAAAAAAAAAAAAGAAAAGGGAGGGGCCTGGACTTCATCAGAACCATCCAATTTCTGGATTGAAAGCTAATCTAGATTCTAAAGGTATTTAACACCAATGTATGAGATGCTAAGGGCCCTCTGCCAAAACCATGGTTTAGGTCTTGCCAGAGCGGCCAGAATGCATTCCCAAATAGATAATAATTCCTAAATGAATAATAAGTGCACTATTTGTATATAAGTATTGGTTTGTCAGTTGCTACTTGCTTGAATACTTTGCATTATGGGTTTAAATTTTCAATAAATGGTTTTAACTTCAGAACAGGTTTCTCTCTCTCTCTCTCTCTCTCCCCCCCCCCTCTCTCTCTCTCTCAAACTATGGGGTCCTGCCAGTTTCAAACACACACACCCTTGTCAAACTGGGTGGGGATGGGATTCCTAGGGAAAGCGCCAGGACTATAAATTCCCCCAACAATAGGCACTCTCTGGACTTGGTGTATTGTGGTCTATGGGGTTGCAAAGAGTTGGACTTGACTATGCGACTGAACAAAAATTATTTTCTCTAATAACACTTTTATTTGCCATTTCCTTTGGAAAAAAATCCATATACTCCCAAGTTAACAATTAGCTGGTAAATCAATGTTACCCTTCTCCATAAACAAGTTACTTAAACAAATTAGATGCAGACTGTAAAATATCATGTGATGTTTGAATCTCTATTTTAGAATAACATGGAAGTTATATATACATATATTACTGTATTAATGTCAAAGTTCAATCATACACAGAGTTTATTAGATTTTGTTTTATTCTTTCCTTTGAATTATTCATTGAGCAGCCATAATTTCCCAAAGAATAATTTCATAAAGTGCTGCAGCAATAAACCTCTTCGAATACCGTGTCCCGATGTGGTTGGTATTTATTATGCACTCGTGGAAAAGATCACCCCATTACATTAATCATGTGAAAGTACTGGGGAAAATTATATTCAATAATTTCCATTTGAAAATAGAAGCCGATTGGCGCTTTCAAACCTACATGAAACCAAAGAATCACACTTTGCATATTCCTTCTAACAACATATATAATTACTCTCTTATCTTTCCAACTTTGTCTGAGATTCTAAGAGCTCCCTTGTCTCTTCTGAACTCTGGTTTGGCTTAATATACTTTAACATTACATCTTTTTAAAAAGGGGGTGCAGAGGGCAAGGAAGGGTCACAGGCCCCTAGCTAGGATTTTATTTGGGGGGAGGGCTTTAAAATTTTTAGGGGGACTTGGCAGGGAATGTGTGAATGCACAGGAATGAGGCAATGCAAGGGAGGGAAGGAGAGGGCAGCAGCATCATGTGAGGCTGGGAAAATTGCAAAGGCAGGAAGTGGAGGAGGAAAACAACGTTTGCAAGCCAAGAGGGAGGCAAGGTGAAGGGCTGCAAAAAAGGAGGCAGAGCTCAGGAAGAGGGAGCTGGGTACGGATCCAAAGCAAGCCACTGGGGAGGCAGGAGGCAGTGGAGGGGCCCTGCACTCTGAAGAAGGTGTTTCTCCAACTCTGATCCATGCCTTCCTCAGGGAAGCAACCCTGGACTGCTGAAATGCTTGATGTGGGAACCCCTTTAAAAATGGGGAAAGGGTTTATTGCATGAACTGCGACCCTGATTCAACAGCTCCTAGATTCAAGCAAAGTAGTCCTAGCATGTCCATTTGCACTGGCACAACCACAGCTGTCAGGATTCTCTTGTCATAACTGTAATACACTATCTAAGGACTTAAGACAACACTAAAAGGGCAAAGTTACACACCACTGTAGAGCACTTCAGATTGGTGCAACCATGTGCTTACATCATATGACATTTAGAGGAACTAAGTGCCAGTTCAGCACCACTGGATGGACTACTGGTCAAGCACCAGATGGTTTGCCACAGCTGAAGAAAATGTACAACTGACTTCCGGTTTATGGTGACACGCTAGGGGACGCATCTCCCGGACCTCCCGGGGATGTGATCTGCGCACCAGCGGATAGGAGGGGGGCGACTGGTCGCCACCACCCCCAGAGCCTTGGTGAAAGGCTCCTAGCCATGGGGCTTTTGAAGGGTGACCTCTTCGCCTGTGCGTTGCTGGGGAATTGAAGCACCTTTCCACCCCGACGGTCCTGCCACTGAGTGTCCGTATGGAACTAGAGCTGCTGACCGGGACAAGCTTCGGAGATTGGGCATTTGAAACGTATCCTGAGCGAGGTCATATGGCCAACAATGAACAGTGAGTCGAGTTAAAGTGAATGATGGGGATTTAAAAAGAAAAGCACCCCCTGGGAACGGAGAGAAAAGCGAGCGGGGGAGGGGCCCCTCCCATACGCACAAACAAAAAAACAACCTACCAAGGGGGGAGTGAAAGCAAAAGCGTTGAAGTCTGTTTTAAGAGACTTACCTGAGCACGGTCAGGCATATGGGCGAATTTCAGAGACTTTACCAAGCTTTTTAAAAAGTAAACAATCCATAAAGATGGCGGGAAAGAAGACAGAGAAAGACAAACTGGCAAAAGTGAAACTAGCGGGGAGCATGAGCCCCCAACCGGAAGAGGTCACTGAGTTCTCTAAACAGCTGGCAGACTCTTTGTGCCCCCTGCTGGACCAGATGACTAATATCAATCAACAGCTGACAACTTTAAATCAGAACCTTGCAACTCAGCAGCTCCAACTGACTGAAACTTCAAAAAAGACGGAGCAAAGTGAAGGAAATGGGCACCAAGAACAAAAAAGAAAAAAGTGCAAATGCTGGGGGGAAAGCAGGCTTCGGACGAATATCAACTTTTACAACTACAAATGGAGAAAGCAAATATGGCCCTCAGGTTCCAAGGGGTGCCAGAGACAAAAGACAAAAATCTAAAGCAACTTTTGAGTGAGGCATTAGCCCCAGTCACAGATTTGAAAGCGGAATATCTTGTAAGTGAAATGGATGTGGTCTACAGGGCCTATTCCATTTATATCAAGAAAAATAATCTGCCTGGGGAGATAGTGGTCAGATTCTTGAAAAGACACATAAGGGATTTAATTCTGAAAGCAACTACAGTAACACCCTTGAAAATGGGGAACAATATCATCAGGCTCCTGAAAGATATCCCATTTGAAATAAGGCAAAAGAGGAAGAAGTACAAAGACTTAATCCTTTTTTTACAAACAAACAACATTGCCTACAGATGGTTGACCCCAGAATGCATCATTTTCAGATTATACGATAAAAAAGAAAAGATTGACTCTGTTTTTGTGCGTGAGTTCCTGGGATTGCAATTGGGAGAGACAGCCAAGGTCGCTAAAGAAGAAGATGACAGCAAATCTAGTGGCGAATTGGACTCTGTGTCTTCCGATGAGGACTCTGCTTCCGAAAAGGGAGTGGCTGCCCCCAAACGAGCATATCAATTGAGGATTAGAAAAGATAAAACAAAGTGAAGGCTGAAGGACTCTGAATTGTGCATTAAAGTTTTTTAGTATAGATGATGCTCTTGAAGTTCTCTTTAAACAGTTAAATTAATGGATAAAAAGATAAATAATTTAGTGTAATCGACTATGTTCAATGAAATACTAGCAATATTAGATTAACACTTATACAAGCTGTTGTTATGATCTCCTATTCTTGGGGATTGTTATTAGTGGTTTTCTTTTCTTTTGATGTAGTTCCCCCCCCCCTATTTTTTCATTGTAGTTTGTAGTCTATTAAAAATGCAATAAAAAATCCCCTTCAGGGGCACAAAAAAATAAAAAAATAAAAAAAAAATGTACAAGTGCCTGCTACAGGGGAAGGTAATACAGGAATCTTATCAAGAGGAATTTCCTAAAGTTCTTGGTCCTGTGGGGTCACAATTTTACCTAAGAGTGCCAAATGCCAGAATGGTGGTGGAAAGTGCCATCAAGTCACAGCTGACATACAGCAACCCTGTGGGGTTTTCAAGGCAAAAGATGTTCAGATGTGGTTTGCCATTGCCTGCCTCCACTTCATGATCCTGGTATTCCTTGGAGGTCTCCCATCCAAATATTGGCCAGGGCCAACACTGCTTAGCTTCCAAGATCTGATAGAATCAGTTAGCCTAGACTATCCAGGTCAGGACAAATACTAAAATACTGCCTCTAAATATCTATGAATTTGATAGTAGTAGAAAAGTACCTTTTCTGACACATGGCCAATGCTTGTAAGGCCTCATCATGCACAAAACACCAAATACACTGGAGGCTAAGATGTCTTCTTCTGGTCTATCAAGGGAAAAAATGTTGCAAATGAAACACGAAGTAGCTATTTAGAGAAGGTTTCAGTGGGAGTGGGACTTCTAGAACCAATTTTTATTTTTTTTGCTGGGTGAAGGAGGAGGACTGCCATTTTCTCCATTCCTTTTCTTACATTCATTCACTGACCAATCCCCAAGGAGCACCTAGTCAGCAAACCTATCTGTTGCAGCTGTTAGCAAAGGTGGGGAAATAATCCAGTCCCACACATGCAGAGATGCATGTTTTTCAGAACTACATTCTGTAAACGCTTACTGCATCAACAGGATTTGCAAAAATATTGACTGACTGTAAGCCTTCCAATAGCAGAAAGACCATCAGGATAGAACTGTAATGGTTATAAAACCATCCCTACCAGTGGGAGGTGCTGTTGCTCTTCTGAGTGTTTGGGTCAACTCTGTGTTGGTTCCAGCCATTGTTCTGTGGAAGTTGACTAACTGTTTTCAAGATCTGTGCTGGAGGCTATGCTGGAGACCACTTGTGAACATTTTATTAAAGTTTATTCCTTAACAAGTGTGGTAAATTGATAGCAGCAGCTTCAAGATGGCAAAAGGCTTATTTCCAGAGAAGAAATTTACCAATCACTCAGTCGTAGGGTTGCCAGGCAGGGCCTGATGGGGGGACTTAAACTGGCAGCATAGGCCCTTGCTGGTGACATGATATCACCAGTGACACACTGATATCACCCTCCATAAACGTAAAAGTGATATCAGCACATCACTGGGGGATGTTGGGGAAGCTGTGGCATTTGGGCAAAACTCGATAGTTTAACCAGGAGTAGATGAGATATCAATAAAGCTATTTCAAGCCCAGAGATGGAGTCCATCAAAATCTTAACAAGAATATGCCAACAAATATGGAAAACAAAACAATGGCCCACAGATTGGAAATACTCAATCTACATCCAAAAAAGGAGATGTCAAAGACTGCAGCAACTATGGACCATCATGTTGATTCCTGATGCAAGCAAAGTGATGCTCAAAATCTTATAACAAAGACTGTTACCATATGGAAAGAGAAAGGCTAGATGTTCATGCTGGATTCTGAAAAGGAAGAGACACTGGAGATCATATTGCAAATTTACGTTGGTTAATGGAACATATGAGAGAATGAACATACAAGAGACTTTCAGAAGAAAATCAGCTTGTGTTTCATGAATTACAGCAAAGCTTTGGACCGTGTGGATTGTGAAAAGCTATATTTGGCTTTAAAACAAATGGGTGTGCCTCAATCTCTGATTGTTTTGACGTGCAATTTATACTCTGGACAAGAGGCTACTGTTAGGACAGAATATGGAGAAACAGAATAGTTTCCAATTACTGGCTGAAAATAGTGAAGACTTGAAAAGACTGCTGATGAAAGTCAAAGCAGAAAGTCCAAAGCAGGATTAAAGCTGAATATCTAAATAGTGTGGTGTAAATAGTGTGCAACTGAGAAGATTTGGGATGAAATACTTAAACAACTGTACAAAGGCATTGCCTAGCGCAACTACGTGCTGAGTGCATTTCCCTCGCCACAGGGCAACCACAACTGGTCCCACATATGGGATTAAAGAAAAGGACTTGGCAGCATTTAAGGCCCAGAACCTGTCACATGAGGAATTAAGAGCTGCATGCCCCACTTTGAGCATGAAGCTGATGGTTTGTTCCATTCCACAGTCTTGGCCTTACCTAGGAAGAGGGAATAGTCTTGTGCTAGAGTTGTCTTTCTTCTTCTTGACCATATGCTCCTTC